>NW_024393308.1:0-1735 GCF_016617805.1 Bactrocera tryoni
TATATACATTAGGGTGATTCAAAAAAAAATTCAATTGGTACTCGCAAAAATAGGTTCCTAGACACCTCTAAGAAAGCCTCTCCAAATATGAGTTTTTAATTGTAACGGGAAGGTCCTCCGCCTAACGGCTTCCAACTACTTGAAAAAATATCTTGTTAATTAGGTTTTGTAGGAAATTGAATGCTCTAAAATATGGTCTCTTATGATTTTTTCATAAACCCAACCGTTTAAAAGATATTAACGGTTGAAATTTGACTATTTTTTGGAAAAAATTCTTTTTTTTCTTATTAATTTTATAACTCAATGAAAAACAAAAAATTATGTGATGAAACACGAGTTTTGTGGGAGAGACTGCTCTTAAAAGATGGTCTACTATGATTTTTCGATTAAGTTAAGCGTTTACGAGGTATTTCATCGTCAAACATCAATGCGCATTGGTGGATCGACAAAATGAATATCTCGTAAACGCTTAACTTAATGGAAATATCGTAGTAGACCATTTTTATAGAGCAGTAAATTTCCTACAAAACTATGTGTATCATCATTCATAATAATTTTTTTTCATTGAGTTATAAAATTAATAAGAAAAAAAGAATTTTTCCAAAAATAGTCAAATTTCAACCGTTAATATCTTTTAAACGGTTGGGTTTACGAAAAAATCATGAGAGACCATATTTTAGAGCATTCAATTTCCTACAAAACCTAATTAACAAAATATTTTTTCAAGTAGTTGGAAGCGAGATATAAATTTTTCTATCTGATAATAAGAAAAAATAGAAAATCGTTAGGCGGAGGACCTTCCCGTTACAATTAAAAACTCATATTTGGAGAGGCTTTCTTAGAGGTGTCTAGGAACCTATTTTTGCGAGTACCAATTGAAAAAAAAAATAAAATTTTTTTTTTGAATCACCCTAATGAACATATATTAAAAATATATGTATCGGAGAAATATATCTATTTCCTTTGGGTAAATATGCGAATATGTATGTATGTGTGTCTTAATTTTTTTATATGTTACCTTTTATGTAATGATATTATTGTTTGCCTTCGCTTACAAATTTTAAGCAATCCTGCTTATTATTTGATAAAGTATAAGAGGTATTGCAGGATACAAGTGCTAGTAAATCCTTTAGTATTTTTTTATCAAGCGCATTTTTTATTACAAGTTTTATATCGGATAAAACTGTAATATTGGTCATACATATTTGCATATATTAAATTAAGATGAACATAATACGCTCACTTGGTACTCTGAATGGTATATTTGTAGGGTGTATGTCTGCGCAAATGTTGCCTGCTTTCTGCGTTTTGTTCCCCGTTCTGTGTTCCAGCTGGCTACCTCCTTATGCTGTTGTTTGTTTTAATTGTTCGCGCCCGTTTGATCCGTTTTAGTGTATGTTTTATTATTTAGGTGCTTTTACATTTCGCGCGCGATTTATGTTTTGTAGTTACATTTCGCGCTCGTATATATGTTTATTGTTGATATGTATGTATATATTTTTAGTTTGGAGGTTTCACGGCCGGTTTATGTGTTGTTTTTAGTTTCTTTCCACTATGTTCACATTTTTTGTCACCTCACTGATATATAGTACATACATACATATGTTCTTTATATATGTACATATGTAAGTATATATGTTTTTGTTCTGTTTTTTTTCGTTTTTGTTACAGCACTTTATTTTGTTTGGGTCACTGCACTAGGTTTTTATTTTATTTTATTTATTCGGTTTTTTTT
>NW_024393309.1:0-1527 GCF_016617805.1 Bactrocera tryoni
ATCTTTTGGTTATTGGAAAACCAAAAAAATAAAATTTTTTTTTAACTGAATTACAATATTTATACTTAATTCTAACTTAAATAATTAAGGTTGGTACACAGCTCTCAAGTAATTGCTCAAGAAAAAAATACATTATTTCTCAAGTAATTTTGACAGCTGGTTACGCATTGTGAATGATCTACATTAGAAGAGCAAGAGAGAATAAACAAAGAAAACAAACTTTGTGCGTAATATGTATGTGTGTATGTGTATGGTAACATAAATATTTTCATTGAGATTTAAGAAATGTTGTTGATGATTGGTAGGTTTTATACAACATTTCAAAATGGAATATACTTCATAATAATAATTTCAACTAATTTAGGATGAATTTGACGATTACTTCGAATTCCTTCAAGAAACACATTTGATTCTTCGCAAAACCAGGTTTGCCATATTCACATTTTACTGAGAAAAAAATATCAAAAATTAGTACTAGATTTCTTGAGAGCTGCGTACTACCACAAGTAAATTTATCGCAGGAAAGCTTCTTGACCGTTTCTTAAGCGCTTTTTTATATGAAGTTTTTACGTTTCTTGAGAGCTGCGTACTAAGCTTTATAAGTGGCATGATTCGCTTCCACGAATCTTATGCTGCACAACAGGTAGTGCAGGCGCTGACCACGCACTTTCTGGTGCATTTCGGTCACACGTGCCGGAAGTTGTAAGTCGATACTTGGGTAACAAGTGTTGTGTTAACTTATACATACATACATATATTTGTATACACTTCAGAGCTAATAATGCACAAGCATGCATACATACATACATATGCGTACACATGTGAATATGTCACAAACAAAAAATTGGTTGACCGTGACAACGGAGATGCGAAAGAAGCGTGAGTTACCTTCTCTACCCTATTTGTACAGATGCTGAGAGTTGAAGAGAAGAGAAGAGAGAATCACTAGCATCTATTTTTTTACAGCGAATCGCGAAGCAGCTATTGTTTTAGAGAGAATCGCGAAGCGGCTAATTTTTCTAATTCATTCGAGCGTGAACTTTGATCCGAAACGGAAGCAACCAGAAGCAACGGCACAGCATTTTATATATTTTTAATTGAACAAAGGAAGAGGCACCTACGCAAAACTGGTAACTGGCGCAGTCGGTAATCGTACCAAGTATTCCAGCTCGGCGGACATTACAATATAAACGGTACGTATGTAAGTATTTAAAATTAAAGTAAAAGCACATAGAATAGTGGTGTGAAGTTCAAACAAACAGTATAAAAAAAAGGAGATAAAATATATACATACATATATGTACATATATGTATGCATACAAGTGTGTCAGTGAAGCAAGGTGCATATGTAAATAATTTGATTGTGTGGATTCCGTGGTTTTGTGTTTTCTAATAATGTGTTGAAACGGTGCGTGAAACACATATACTATATGTACATATATCAGTGAAGCAAAGTAAAAGTCTTGCTTATGTAAATTCCGTTTTCTTGTTGAAGCAATGCGTGAAGCACACAGGAATAACGGGATC
>NW_024393310.1:0-2249 GCF_016617805.1 Bactrocera tryoni
AATGGAGATTTAAGTAGACATTGATTTATTCTTAAGCTATACTGAAGATATATAGTGTACATTAGCTGGGACTGATTTAAGGGATCATAAATAAAGTGGATAGAAGAACAAAGCGAAAGCGTCAATCAATATTCTCTTTTAAGAATATTAAGGAAGAGTTCCATCAATAAATTAAAAATCCACTAAAAGTATTGTATCAAGCTGAACTGGGGGAATTGAGTCATGAGTAGAAGTTCACGCCAGTGAGGACAGTTCTCTGAGCGCCAATTTTTTTAGAGTGGCCAGAAACGATTCTTTTACATATGGCTCAAGCAGCTCATGACTTCCGGTCTTAAAGCAAGTATCCTTCGGTTAGCAAAAGAATATCTACATATCCACTAAACTGAGAAGGCAAACTATCCTTCCCCAGGGTTGTGCGCTGGGTTTGGGACCCGCCACGTAAAAAACGCGCCCAATGAAAACGAAACAACAACATCGAGACACCTCAAGTAAATTCTATTTCCTTTACAATTTCCATTATCTGTTGTAGTTCCCTCTATATGGTCTCTAAATAGTGACGATATAACTCAAAGCTCATAAAATCATAAAAACAGTCTAGTCATTGTAGGAACGAATTACAATACTACGAAGTCCAAAACACCGTCAGGATGAGTTAAGGAGACAACGGTCACAATATGTACAGCGAAAATTCTTTCAATACGCTGGTTGTTCTCTATCAGAGTTACAAAGTACCTTTTAGAGCATCTTAAAATAGAAGCCGAACCAATTTGAAGCTCGCCTGATAAAAACACTATATATTTCACTAAAGTGACGTCACAAAAATTTTTTTGTCAATCCGTCGAGAGCTCGATGAGCAAAAGTTTTAGAGCCAAAATTTTAGGGAAGTGTGAGTCCGTTTGGAACCATAGAGGTTCTTTTAAGACTTGATTTTCGCCGAGCTCAATTTCGGCTAATAGCGGTTTTTTTCTCTTTCTTGCTTCTCACAAAGGCCCTCAGATTTACTTCGATGGTCGAAATCTCAAAAATAGATTGAAAATCTTGGAAAAGTCTTGGAAAACATTTGAAGGACAGTTATTTCTTTTTTACCTCTTCACTCACACTAACTTCCGGTAACTTTGTTGTTGTTGTTGTAGCGGCAGAATTCTGCCGAGTCGACAGTCCTTGAGCGGATAAAAAATTCATCGCTCCGGTTACCTAGACCCGACTGTGTGGAAACGGCTGGCGTAACTTTCGTTCAATACGTTCTCGTAAGAGCATAGAAAGACTCTATTCGAGAGAATGAGTACTGCACTGCCTTTCATTTACATAGTAACTTATATTATAACTTATTATATAATTGTTTTTGTGATTTTATTCAGAGCATTAAGTTTATTCACCAATTTTCTGCAAATTTTTTCTAGTATTTTTTTCAGAATTTGTAGGCTTGAGTCAACGTCGGTAAATTGCAATTTGATTGCCGTTGTCTGGAGAGAAGGTGAAAAAATTTGATGCAAATTTTAGCGAAACAAAAAAATATATATGCAAATTTGTTGCAAGTGCCGTAATAGCTGCAAACGCATTGTGGCGCCATCCTGCGGCAAGGTGAGCCAGCCAACTTTGCTTCAGGCCTAAAGACTGCGCTCAACAAATTAGAAGGCCTAGTGTGCGACTTAGTGGTAGTTTAGAGGCTCATAAAACAGCTTAGTTTTTGTTGCAAGTCGCTTGCACTTGCGCCGCGTTGCATGTGCGGCATTATTAGTTACGCCGCTTGAACGCATTTTGTTCACATTGCGCAGCGGCAGCGTGTTTTAATTGAGTTTTTCTGGTATGAGTGCGCACATATATGCAATTATGCGAACGCTACGTGCGACGCCTCGGCCACTTCCTCTTCGTTCAGTTAATCGCGCTGGCGAATTGACTTTTGTATGCGCAATGCGCGCGACGACTGACATTATAGTATGAAGCATGCGACCGGCCACGCCCACCTCAATGCACTGCACACCATCCATTCATCGACAGCTTTGTAGCACATACATTTGTAGCTGATTTGCTTTTACGTCTGAGGCGCGTTGGAATTTCATCTAGGTACTGCGCGTTGCATGGTCATCGCTGCTGCCACCGCGGCCTGGCCTATTTGCTGTGCGGTGTGCAATAATTGCCACAATTACCGCATGTTCAGATAATTAAATTGCGCAATTCGCTGTATTATTACTTTTTTTCTTTCAAACTTGCAACATTTTTTAATTCATATGCAATGAACGCCTCAACCT
>NW_024393311.1:0-2496 GCF_016617805.1 Bactrocera tryoni
ACATAGGTATGTACGTGGCATGTTAGCGTGTTGGAGAGCCATCCAAAGAACGACTTCGCCAAAAATATTTAAATTGATCAGAGACGTTATTCCCTGAATATATTAACATTCCATTCAAATAAATGGCCTTGATCAGAGTTCAAAAAGCGTTTTAACTATTTCAAATAAAAATTGGGCGGGGCGAAGTTCGCCGGGTCAGCTAGTACTTTTTATAAGATTTTTTAAATTACAATATAAATTGATGCAATTTTAATATTAAAAGTTTTATAATTGGCTTTACTACAGCATTGAGGTTTCTATAATCAATTTAATTTGTACATAAGTATTACAGTTTAAAGATAAATTAACTTTTTATATGTTAACCAATTTCTAAATATCTAAAATTGAGGAAAATTCATAGCTTTAATGAATATGAATTCATCACAGCCGCAATTTATATGTTCCACGGTGAATGCTATTTTGTCACAGTCGCAATTTTTTATGTTACACTGTGAATGCTATTTTGCATCAGTCGCAATTTTTCATATGATACTGTGACTGCTACTTTGTGACAGTCGCAATTTTTCACGTGATACTGTGACTGCTACTTTGTTCGTTAATTCCTGTCACTGCTACTTTAGGAAACTTGTCACAACTGTGACCAGTGATTTTTAAGTAGCAGTGACAAAGTCACAGGCACTCAAATATTTGCCATCTCTACTATATATATCAAAATATCATTGTTCGTATTAAATTTATTATTTTAATTTGTATTTAATATTTATGTTACAATTAGTATAGTCGAAAAATATGAAATATTTTTTTAGAAATAAATTAGTAAAAAAAGGTATATTTCTTCTTTTTTTTCTACATAAATTTTTTCATTCATATAAAAAATTAAGCAGTTCAAAGATCAAAACATGCACTACATCAGCATGAACCTACTTACCCGACCCCTTTTCGCAAATGATTATGTTATGATAACAAATGCCCACATACTTATTTGGCAATGGCAATGGATTTGACCATTAGTATGGCATAAACTGTAGCCTGTCGAGATGGGGGTTAGGAAATTGCGGAAACCATAAATAGCTTATAGTTTGTACATTAGGTAACACTGAAGGTGTAAAAAATTATCTAACAAAAATCTGCGAAGGCAGTCTTTATATCAAGACGTTTTCACTGTTTCTAGCAACATGTTCGCGTTAAGAGGGGCTATAAAGTCGGACAAGTGTATATTACCATTGTTATGTAACTTAAGTAAGTACACTTATAATTATATTGTAATATTTATATTTCAAACCGCTGAAAAAGCAAAAAACAAAATATTTACCCGGTAGCCCTTTTTGACAAAATCACACACCTACATACATAACTGAGGGCACTTTCGGCCAAAGGATGTTATGCAATTGTGGCTTTTTGTTAATTGTTTGTTCACACCTCAATTGGTGTTATTAAAATTGATATTAGAATTGCATTTGAAACATATAGAAATGTGAAAGTGTTTTAATACTTTTATGTAAATTTAAAACAGCAAAAGTTACTACGATTACTTGGGCGCAGGACTTTACATAAGTATGACTCGTTTCGGATTGAAGGTTGAAAGTATTAACAAAATACGTCCATATAACGAAAATTTTCGCCTGCGGCGCTTGTTTCAATGTAAGATATTACACTGAAAATCGCGCGATTTGGGAACAGTATAACACGTAATTGAAAGCTGTTTTAATTATTAAATTGTACATAAAATTGCAACTTAAAATTCATAATTTATCATTAATTCAATTAAATTTATTTCAAAGAATGCGTGTGTGTTATATTGGTTAAATTTTTTGCAAGCAGTGCAACAAAAACTTCAAAAGAAGAGGGCCATTGTTTGAGCAAATGCGAAAATGTGAGCTAACTTATAGCTAAGAAACAAATTAAGATTTAACAATAAATTTACATTTAAACCAAGGTTTAATTCATTGGCTATCCGTGCTATATAAATTTAAAAAAATCCGTGCACGCATTTAAGAGGAATAAGCAGTGAAAATGAGATACTGAAATAAACCCAACCCATAAAATGGGTATCACTGGAAAGGTGGATTACTTTGGCGAATTTCCGTATAAATGGGGTATGTGCGGATAGGGGAGCTTCTCCAGAGAAGATATACCCAAACATAATATAAAAATAACTTTTATTTTTTAAAATATTCACGATTAAAAGTTCAAAAATTTTCACTAATAACACATGGTATTTCTCTATGTTTCACTAAATTTTTTCACGTTTTTCACTCTGTATATTTAAATATACTCTCTAAACATTTAAATACGTTCACATTTCACTTTTATTTTGCTATATTTTACCTAAATTTATTAATTTAAAAATTACTTAGCACACTCACGTTGAAAAGGTTGGCACAATTCCGATTTCTTTGGCGCTGGAAAGAGGAAGTCCTCCTGATTAAAAAATATAGGTAGGTTATAGGTACCGCAAACGCTTAGTTTACGAGATATTCGACCTTAAAGTTCAAA
>NW_024393312.1:0-629 GCF_016617805.1 Bactrocera tryoni
GTATAGAAAACTTAATTCGAAATAAAAGTAATGGCGTATTTTGGCTAACGAAAATCGAAAAAGTAACGCTGTGTTAGTATTAAGAACCGCATATTCTAAGATTAACTCTATGCATATGTCACAGTTTGTTTGACAACTATATGCTATAGTTGCTTCCCGATATAATCACTTGCCAAATCGCTATTTGAACTTCTTCTTGGTCGGGCAATGCTCCATTGTAATCGGTTAGGGAATCGAGTTCGTCATCTCCTGGTGTTATGCTTTCACTGCCATGCACCAGGCTGGAGAAGTGTTCCCTCCATAATTTTAGTATGCTCTGGGCATCAGTAACAAGATCACCTCTTGGGGTTCAAGAGTATGCTCCGATCTTGAAACCTTTTGTTAATCGCCGCAACTGCTCGAAAATTGCATTGCCCCTGTCGGCCAGCTTGTCAAGCTCTTCATACTCACGCATTTCGGCCTCTCTCTTTTTCTGTCTGCAAATGCGTCTCGCTTCCTTCACTCCTCTTCAATTCTCGGTAACTATCTCATCTCGCACATGTTGTGGTCAAGTGTAACGTTGCGAGGTGGGCAATCGGTTTTCTCTCCACTACGACACAGCACTCCTTATCAGACCAATTGTTCTTTTG
>NW_024393313.1:0-1147 GCF_016617805.1 Bactrocera tryoni
TATATACTGAACAAATTTAGAAAATATAAGGTCCTAGTGCAAAAGAGGATCCATTATTATACTCCCCGCAACAAAGTTGCTAAGGAGAGTATTATAGTTTTGTTCACATAACGGTTGTTTGTAAGTCCTAAAACTAAAAGAGTCAGATATAGGGTTATATATACCAAAGTGATCAGGGTGACGAGTAGAGTTGAAATCCGGATGTCTGTATGTCTCCGTCTGCCCGTCCGTCCGTCCGTCTGCCCGTCCGTCTGTCCGTCCGTCCGTCCGTGCAAGCTGTAACTTGAGTAAAAATTGAGATATCATGATGAAACTTGGTACACGTATTCCTTGGCTCCATAAGAAGGTTAAGTTCGAAGATGGGCAAAATCGGCCCACTGCCACGCCCACAAAATGGCGGAAACCGAAAACCCATAAAGTGTCATAACTAAGCCATAAATAAAGATATTAAAGTGAAATTTGGCACAAAGGATCGCATTAGGGAGGGGCATATTTGGACGTAATTGTTTTGGAAAAGTGGGCGTGGCCCCGCCCCCTACTAAGTTTTTTGTACATATCTCGGAAACTACTATAGCTATGTCAACCAAACTCTACAGAGTCGTTTTCTTCAGGCATTTCCATATACAGTTCAAAAATGGAAGAAATCGGATAATAACCACGCCCACCTCCCATACAAAGGTTATGTTGAAAATCACTAAAAGTGCGTTAACCGACTAACAAAAAACGTCAGAAACACTAAATTTTATGGAAGAAATGGCAGAAGGAAGCTGCACCCAGGCTTTTTTCAAAAATTGAAAATTGGCGTGGCATCGCCAACTTATGGACTCAGGAACTACTCCACCGATTTCAATGAAATTCGGTTTATAATATTTTCTTAACACCCTGATGACATGTATGAAATATGGGTGAAATCGGTTCACAACCACGCCTTCTTCCAATATAAAGCTATTTTGAATTCCATCTGATGCCTTCTTTGTATAATACGAGTATAAACATTAGGAACCAATGATGATAGCGGAATAAAACTTTACAAAAATACGGTATTTGAAAAATATGTAAATGACGTATTATGAAATCTCGATTATCACTTTACCATGCGAGAGTATAAAATGTTCGGTGACACCCGAACTTAGCCCTTCCTTACTTG
>NW_024393314.1:0-1328 GCF_016617805.1 Bactrocera tryoni
TGTCGAATTCTTCCAAACGCACTGCCGTTATGGCTTTATGTTAATTTCAGTAAGATGAAGAAGGTTAAAATTACTTTAATATGTGAAGTTAATGATTTGCAAACAACTCAATATCGACTGCTAAATGTGTATATACAAGAAAATCGACTTTATACCTGAATATAAGATTGTCGAATTCTTCCAAATGTACTGCCGTTATGGCTTTATGCCAACTTAACTAAGATGAAGAAGGTTAATTCCCTTAACCATGTTAAATTAATGGATTAAAGCAACTCAATATCGACTGCCAAATGTGTATATATAAGAAAATCGACTTTATACCTGAATATAAGATTGTCGAATTCTTCCAAATGCACTGCCGTTATGGCTTTATGTCAACTTCAGTAAGATGAAGAAGGTTAATTATCTTAAATATATGATCTTAATGATTTAAAGCAACTCAATATCGACTACTAGATGTGTATATACAAGAAAATCGACTTTATACCTGAATATAAGATTGGCGAATTCTTCAAAGTACACTGCCGTTATCTCTTTATGTCAACTTCAGCAAGATGAAGAAGGTTAATTATCTTAAATATTTGATCTTAATGATTTAAAGCAACTCAATATCGACTGCTAAATGTGTATATACAAGAAAATCGACTTTATACCTGAATATAAGATTGTCGAATTCTTCCAAATGCACTGCCGTTATGGCTTTATGCCAACCTCAGCAAGATGAAGAAGGTTAATTGACTTAAATATTTGATGCTAATGATTTAAAGCAACTCAATATCGACTGCTAAATGTGTATATATAAGAAAATCGACTTTATACCTGAATATAAGATTGTCGAATTCTTCCAAATGTCAACTTCAGCAAGATGAAAAAGGTTAATTATCTCAAATATTTGATGTTAATGATTTGAAGCAACTGAATATCGACTGCTAAATGGGTATATACAAGAAAATGGACTTTATACCTGAATATAAGATTAACGAATTCTTCCAAATGCACTGCCGTTATGGCTTTATGTCAACTTCTGTAAGATGAAGAAGCTTAATTAACTTAAATATGTTAAACTAATGATCTAAAGCAACTCAATATCGACTGCTTAATGTGTATATACAAGAAAATGGACTTTATACCTGAATATAAGATTGTCGAATTCTTCAAAATGCACTGCCGTTATGGCTTTCTGTCAACTTCAGTAAGATGCAGAAAGTTAATTAACTTAAGTATGTTACATTAATGATTTATAGCAACTCAATATCGCCTGCTAAATGTGTATATATAAGAAAATCGACTTTATACCTTAATATAAGATTGTCGAATTCTTCCAAATG
>NW_024393315.1:0-2882 GCF_016617805.1 Bactrocera tryoni
GATTATTGTTGGAAGTTATGTTGGTTGCAAGATATATCGGGTGATTTTTTTGAGGTTAGGATTTTCATGCATTAGTATTTGACAGATCACGTGGGATTTCAGACATGGTGTCAAAGAGAAAGATGCTCAGTATGCTTTGACATTTCATCATGAATAGACTTACTAACGAGCAACGCTTGCAAATCATTGAATTTTATTACCAAAATCAGTGTTCGGTTCGAAATGTGTTTCGCGCTTTACGTCCGATTTATGGCCCTAGAAAAGTTGGCAGAAAATCCGCTTTTTTATCGACAAATTTTGTTCAGCGATGAGGCTCATTTCTGGTTGAATGGCTACGTAAATAAGCAAAATTGCCGCATTTGGGGTGAAGAGCAACCAGAAGCCGTTCAAGAACTGCCCATGCATCCCGAAAAATGCACTGTTTGGTGTGGTTTGTACGCTGGTGGAATCATTGGACCGTATTTTTTCAAAGATGCTGCTGGACGCAACGTTACGGTGAATGGCGATCGCTATCGTTCGATGCTAACAAACTTTTTGTTGCCAAAAATGGAAGAACTGAACTTGGTTGACATGTGGTTTCAAACAAGATGGCGCTACATGCCACACAGCTCGCGATTCTATGGCCATTTTGAGGGAAAACTTCGGAGAACAATTCATCTCAAGAAATGGACCCGTAAGTTGGCCACCAAGATCATGCGATTTAACGCCTTTTAGACTATTTTTTGTGGGGCTACGTCAAGTCTAAAGTCTACAGAAATAAGCCAGCAACTATTCCAGCTTTGGAAGACAACATTTCCGAAGAAATTCGGGCTATTCCGGCCGAAATGCTCGAAAAAGTTGCCCAAAATTGACTTTCCGAATGGACCACCCAAGACGCAGCTGCGGTCAACATTTAAATGAAATTATCTTCAAAAAGTAAATGTCATGAACCAATCTAACGTTTCAAATAAAGAACCGATGAGATTTTGCAAATTTTATGCGTTTTTTTAAAAAAAGTTATCAAGCTCTTTAAAAATCACCCTGATATAAAACTCTAAACTTGTTCATGCTTATAGCTGTCAAAAATTACGTAGTTCCCAAGATCCGAGGAATGTTTGTATATGGCCAACAGGTACTTTGTCTTGCCCTCGTTCGCCAGAATGCCAACCTCTTTTGATTCTTTTTCTAAATTAGAAAAGATTGCGCTGACGACTCTGTTGTTAAGACATATGATGTCAATATCACCTGCGTACCCCAGTAGCATTGCACTTTTAGACTAAACAGAATTACTTTTATCAGCAATATATTGAAAAAGACGAACGAGAGAGAATCCCTCCGTCAGAAACTTCGTTGGGTATTAAACGGCTCGGAGAGGTCTTTACCGTTTTTACCAGAATTGATGGTTGTGTTCAACGTCATTCTGAGTAGCCGTATAAGTTTCGCAGAGATAGCAAATTTAGACACAGCGACGAATAGGCAACTCTTATCAGTGCTCTCGAAAGCGGCTTTGAAATCGACAAAATGAAGATAAGTGTCGATCTGTTTGTCGAGAGTTTGATCCAGGATTTGACGTAATGTGAAAATCTGCCATATGCTATATAGCTATATGCCACAGTGGTCCGATCTCAATAATTTTTTCAAGAATTATATCATTGCTTTTAGTAATTGTCGTGCCGTTTCTGAAGATAACTTTAAAAAAAAAAGTTTCCCATACAACACGACAAACGAGCAATTTTTCGGCGAGGAAAAGAGGTGTGCACAGTTTCAGATTGGTAACTCATAAATTGAGGCGCGTATCTATAGACAGGCGGACACACGGACAGACATACGGTCGTAGCTAAAGTCAAACACATATCTCTCAGTTAATACCTAATGCTGGGTTAGCATCCTCTTCGTACTAATAATACCCCTGCCTTTTGAACTTCAAGACCATCCATCTTAATGATAACACCTACGTACATGTATATAAAGACCTTCCAAATTCAATGCATTAACATTAGTATGTGGTTTCATGTTTACTTCTGCTGCGTAGGAATCTGAAAGTGTTGATCGCAATGAACGACAGAAGTATTGACAGCAGATATGTGGTTAAATATGGTATACGTGAAAGTAATTATGTTAGATTCTCGAGTCAATTATTCATTGTTCGATTGCATTCTGCTTGACGTTTACCAGAGAATTTTATAGAAAACATCTGTGCTGTTAATTACAAGCTTTAAAAGCGCCGCAAGTGATTTATGTGTTGCGACCTAATAGCTCAGCGCTTCGCTTTTTAGTAATGCTACGGGGGCGGGATTCTTATAGGCGTAATACTTTTATTGTAAATATGTATGTACGCATATATACATGTGTTAATGAGGTTGCAACGTATTGATAATTGTATCTTTTTTTTGAATTGAACAATTTGGCAACGCAATAAGTTTTCCGATTCATGATGGGTACAAATATATTATAAATACTGAATATACACCCTGCCGAAGTACCGCTCTCTTTTATTCTAACAGTAAATATTTTATAAAATAACAGTTATATTTAAATAAATTCATATTGCCATAAGGTTTAAAACTTAAGGCAACAAGTAAGAAAGATGAAATATTCTTTTAAATGGTAATAATCAAAATTTTTTTTATTGTAAAATAAATTCCGCAATTATATATAAAATTTCTTACCCAAATCAAAATTGGAAAATATTTACTCTGTGAAGAATTATTCAAAACATTTATAACCATAGAGAGTCGATTCGGCGCCGTCCGCAACAACTCAGACTGACGTATGGAACGACTTGGCGCATTTTACATCCAGACCTTAACCCTTTCGATCCGAACGGGACGTATGTGTCCCGGTGTATTTCCAAAGATACCTAGCGTAGAAAATAAGTGATTAAAAATGGTTAAATTAGTTCC
>NW_024393316.1:0-4774 GCF_016617805.1 Bactrocera tryoni
ATCGTACACCCTTTACTCAGCAATATGTGAAAATTGTGAAACATGCCAATGTACTGTTTATAAAGCCGACAAGTTGAAAGAGATGTGAGTTTCATTTATATAATAGCTGTATCGATCTTAATAATCAGCTCATTGTACTATTAGTGTAGTTGCTTAAATTCCATTGGTAATAATGGACCATAAGATCTGAAAAAGAAAAGGGAAACAGAAGAGAGTTTAGAATATCAACTCGTATGAGCATAGTTGAAGCCGAGGTCAATTTCGAGTACTATTCAAGAGAGTAAAGGCTAAGGCATTTATTCAGAGTCAATTTATTTGTTCAGCAGGTTATAGAGTATTGATTAATGTTGAATTGTTTGTTGCGAGATTTCGTGATTAGGTGATTAGATCTGCACGGTAGTGTTGATAGTAGTTGTTGAAGCGTATTTATTGAGCGAGTTGTTGAGTTGTTTGCTAGAAATGAGAGAGTTGTTGTTGGACTGAAAGTTTGGGATTTAAGAAGGGGTTTGTTAAGCAGTTGTTGCTGATATTTTTAGCTGAATGTGACGTTGTTGTAGTCTGAACGATCGATGCAGGCTTGTTGATGGAAATATATTTGTTGTTGGCGTTTGATGAGTGATTTTTCTAGTTAAAGAGTTTATTGATGAGTTGGGACAGAGGTGTGACTTCTGAGTTTTGTTTTGATACTAGGTGCCACACGGCAATTCTATGAGCATTTGATTTTGTGAGATCGTTGATGGTCAAATTTTATGGTGTAGATAAGGTTTCTTTGTAGGCTGAAGCACATGCAAAGCTAGCAGTGAGGAAGGGAGGGAAGCATTTACTTTTTAAGGGCTTGTGCATACTGCACTTTCTAGTGTCTTTATTTTGTGTAACTTTGGTTTGCATACTGACACTTATAGTCCGAAGAACGATGCTCGCCAGAATCTGCACACATGACTCGGAGTCATTATCGTGTGGAGAAGGAATTGTAAGTTTCGTATGTTGGGAACCCTCATAATGTTTTTGCATGACCAAATTTTGGCATGACTGCAGCGCATTGGATTAGGTATCAGTATGGTCGCACAGAGGTCGCCCCCATAAGATGTTTATCGATGAAGGAATAACTGTTGAATGATAGTATAACACTGTATTTATACCTTCAACTTTGCGGAGAACTTATAACTGCGAAACTTCTGTAAGAACTCAGTCCTTCATTATTTCTGCTTTTTCAGGTACATCGTTTAAAACGGCATAAATGGTGCCTTGTTACAATTAAGATGTTGATGAGGCTTAGCGCTACCAGCAATGTTGAAAGACATTTCGTTTTATAAACTTTTCTGCTACTTGCTTATTTTTCACTAGTAATAGGCCGTCGCGTAATCTACTAATTTGTTTATTTTGCTCACGGTAAGTGGGCAATTAAACACGAAACAAGAACCTTCTGAAAGGTGAATCTGTCGGATTTAATCAACATACTTTGATCATCACCTTTTACTAAGTGGTCAGGAAAACATCTTGCGTTTTGATACGATTTTTAAGGTTTTGTTGGGGACTCAAATAGCGCAGCAAACCTGTTGTCCACTGGAAGACTGCCGGGGCATAGGAAAGTTATAATACACTGATATAAATATTGGATTATATTTCACTTCAAATAAGCATTAATCGTTACTTAAGTAAGCAGACCGTAGCAAAAAAGAACACTAAAGAGAGCTATATTAATAGCTATAAACTCAGAGAAAGACGCCACACAACTGCTCAGTACGAGTAAAAGAATGGCGACCGTAAAGAATAAAAATTTGTTATTTACAGAAAACACCTTAGAAGTTATCACTACATATTATAAAAACAACAAATAATTTGTAGTTATCCCTTGCATATTATATATATATATGTATATTTACGCGGTTTGCAAAAATTCGTGTCGATATGTATGCAAGCTCATACAAGTTAATACAACAAATATTTATTTAACAATATTCATTGCTACAATGTAATTGTTAAAGTTCAACAATCCTAAAGTTGACAAATAAATATTTATTTCAATATAACAATCATTGCACAATGTTGTTGTTAAAGCAATAACATAAACAACATCCGCTGCAATCAAAAGGGGATCACATTATTGCTGATCAATAAATAATATCGTCAAATAATAATCAACTTCAATTCTGCTGACCATTCAACATCCATTAAACTATGATCGACATTATTGTTGATCAATAAATACACATCAACAATAATCAACTTCAATTCGCTGACCATTCAACATCAGTTAAACTCGCTGACGACTCCTGCCAAGAACCAATAGCCAGTTTAGGGCATTTTAAGATACTATGCATCAGTTTCTTTAGAAATTCAATAAAGAAGAATTTAACTGGCGCCTGAGCAGGGACCAACGAGGACAAAACTGTGCAGACCTTTGTTGGACAACATCGGTGATCATGTCTTGTAAGGCGTTCGCAGACACCCCTTCTATTCTAAGAGACACAGGATCCCTAGTAGGACAAGAAAACCAAACGGAGAGATCCGGATCACCAGGAAGGGCACACACCAAAAAACAGTACGTGTTGATTTAAGTAAAAGTTATGAAAATTTAACATTTTAAATTCATTATATTAAATCAGAAATTAAAATTTAAATGAATATTATCTGAAAATTTTGGAATTTATAAAAATTAAAGTATATAATTAAGTAAAGTGGAAGATATTGGAAAAATTATAAAGAATATGTGGAAATTTTAAAGTCTATAATTACAAAGGAAATTATTACAAAAATATCTAATTGGAATTTGAAGCAATTCAAATTATAAATAACATATTCTTCTTGGAGGATAGAGTCATGTGTAGAAGTTCACGCAAGTGAGGAAAGTTCTCTGATCGCCATTCACTTGGGAGTGGCCAGAAACGATTCTTTAACATATGACTCAAGCAGTTCACGACTTCCGATCTTCGACCAATATCCTCTGGGTAACCTAAGAACATTCGTTCGAAGGCGAGCTAAAGTGAGAATATGAAATATCCCCTACATAGGGTTGTGCGCTGGGTTTGGGACCCGCCATGTAAAACAACCCCCCCAGTGAATAGTTATAACCAGCCTCGGATGAGAGACCCCCTTTTCATGACGACCACGGAAAACGAAATAAGGACTACGATATCAGGGCATGCACCTGGAATGTCCGGTCCCTTAATTGGGAAGGTGCCGCTGCCCAGCTGGATGATGTCCTCGTGAAAATGAAGGCTGACATCATCGCCGTCCAAGAAATTCGATGAACGGGACAAGGATAGAGACGAGTAGGTCCTTGGGGCATTTACTACAGTGGCCATATAAAGGAGCGCAAGTTTAGTGTGGAATTCGTGGTGGCAGAGAGACTCCGTCGCCGAGTACTATCATTCACTAAAGTGAATGAACGTCTAGCCACAATCCGCATCAAAGCGAGGTTCTTCAACATATCGCCGATTTGCGCCCACGCCCCTATCAAAGAGAAAGACGATGTGATCAAAGATGCCTTTTATGAGCGCTTGGAGCGCACTTATAAGAGCTGCCACCACCACGATGTCGGAATCGTGCTTGGCGACTTTCATACCAGGGTGGGTAAAGAAGGTATCTTTGGCACTACGGTCGGTAAATTCAGCCTCCACGAGGAAACATCCCCTAATGGGCTGAGGCTGATCTACTTCGCCGGGGCCCGAAATATGGTTATCTGTGGTACAGATTCCAGCATAAGAAGATTCATCAAGCTACCTGGCTGTCTCCGGATCGAAAAACTACCAACCAGATCGGTCATGTTGTGAAAGACGGAAGACACGTCTCCAGTGTTTTAGATGTGCGTGCGCTCCGAGGTCCTAACATCGACTCGGACCACTATCTTGTTGCAGCCAAGATTCGCACCCGCCTCTGTGTAGCAAAAAACGCACGTCAACAAACACAAGGAAGGTTCGAATTCGAGAAGCAGCAATCACAACAGATAGCTGAACGATTTGCTACTCGGCTTGCACTCCTGCTCTCTGAGAGCACTCGTCAACAACTCGGCATAAGGGAACTGTGGGACGGTATTTCAAACTCCTTACGTACAGCTGAAACCGAAACCATTGGTTTTCGGAAAGTGCAAAAGAACAGCTGGTACGACGAGGAGTACCGTGTCGCAGCGGAGAGAAAACAGGCTGCCTACCTCGCAACGTTACGATCGACCACTACACGTGCGGGATGGGATAGATACCGAGAGTTGAAGAGGGAAGCGAGACGCATTTGTAGACAGAAAAAGAAAGAGGCCGAAATGCGTGAGTACGAAGAGCTTGATAAGCTGGCCGACAGGGGTAATGCTCGAAAATTCTTCGAAAAAATGCGGCGGCTTACAGAAGGTTTCAAGACCGGAGCATACTCCTGTAGAACCCCCAAAGGTGATCTAGTCACTGATGCCCAAAGCATACTCAAATTATGGAGGGAACACTTCTCCAGCCTGCTGAATGGCAGTGAACCCACAACACCAGGAGAAGGAGAACCCGATTCCCCAATCGATGACGATGGAGCAGACGTTCCATTACCCCACCATCAAGAAGTTCGAATAGCAATTGCCCGCCTCAAGAACAACAAAGCGGAAGGGGCCGACGGATTGCCGGCCGAGCTATTCAAACACGGCGGCGAAGAACTAATAGGAAGCATGCATCAGCTTCTTTGTAAAATATGGTCGGACGAGAGCATGCCCAACGATTGGAATTTAAGTGTGCTATGCCCAATCCATAAAAAAGGAGACCCCACAATCTGCGCCAACTACCGTGGCGTAACAGATATTTTG
>NW_024393317.1:0-1972 GCF_016617805.1 Bactrocera tryoni
TCACATTTAGAAATCCATATCAAGTTGCTTCAAATCATTAGCTTCACATATTAAAGTTAATTAATCTTCTTCATCTTACTGAAGTTGGCATAAAGCCAAAACGGCAGTGCATTTGGAAAATTCCAGAATTTTACCTTTAGGTATAAAACCGATTTTCTTGCATGTACACATTTAGAAATCCATATCAAGTTACCTCAAATCATTAGCTTAACATATTAAAGTTAATTAACCTTCGTCATCTTACAGAAGTTCGCATAAAGCAAAAACGGCAGTGCATTTGGAAAAATTCCACAATTTTTCATTTAGGTATAAAACCGAATTTCTGGCATGTTCACATTTAGAAATCCATATCAAGTTGCTTCAAATCATTAGCTTCACATATTAAAGTTAATTAATCTTCTTCATCTTACTGAAATTCGCAGAAAGCAAAAACGGCAGTGCATTTGGAAAAATTCCACAATTTTACATTTAGATATAAAACCGCTTTCTTGCATGTACACATTTAACAATCCGCGCCAAGTTTCTTCTTTTCATTACTTAACGCCATTAAAGTTAATTAAGCGAAGCCAGGTCCTTACAGAAGTTGGCACAAAGCCATAACGGCAGTGCATTTGGAAAATTCCAGAAATTTACATTTAGGTATAAAACCGAATTCCTGGCATGTACACATTTAGAAATCCATATCAAGTTACCTCAAATTATTAGCTTAACATATTAAAGTTAATTAACCCTCACCATCTTACTCAAGTTGACATAAGACCGTAACGGCAGCGCATTTGGAAAAAATTCCAGAATTTTACATTTAGGTATAAAACCGATTTTCTTGCATGTACACATTCGCCGCGGCCAACGCGCAAAGGACCATAAATCTTTCGCAGAACTTTTCTCTCGAAAACTCGCAACGTCGACTCATTAGTTGTTGACATCGTCCAAGCCTCTGCACCATATAGCAGGACGGGAATTATGAGCGATTTATAGAGTTTGGCTTTTGTTCGTCGAGAGAGGACTTTACTTTTCAATTGCCTACTCAGTCCGAAGTAGCACCTGTTGGCAAGAGCAATCCTCCGTTGGATTTTCGGGCTGACATTGTTGGTGGTGTTTACGCTGGTTCCAAGATAGACGAAATTATATACAACTTCAAAGTTATGACTGTCAACATATTGACGTGAGATTAAAGTCGCGAGTGCGACGACTGTTTGTTTGATGACAGGAGATAGTGCATTTGCCCTCGTTCACTGCCAGACATTTGTTTTGCTTCCTTGTCTAGTCTTTAGAATCCATAGAAAGTAACGGCAAATCATTAGCTTAACATATTAAAGTTAATTATCATCAGCATCTTACTCAAGCTGCATACACTCTTACGGCAAGATGTTACCTTTCTATTCCAGGAGGATGGGGTCATGTGTAGAAGTTCACGCAAGTGAGGAAAGTTCTCTGATCGCCATTCACTTGGGAGTGGCCAGAAACGATTCTTTTACATATGACTCAAGCAGCTCACGACTTCCGGTCTTTGACCAAGTATCCTCTGGTTAGCCTAAGAACATCCGTTCGAAGGTGAGCTAAAGTGAGAAGGCGAAACATCCCCTGCATAGGGTTGTGCGCTGGGTTTGGGACCCGCCACGTAAAAAGCCTACCCCAATGAACAATGAACAGTATTCCACAATTTTACATTTAGGTATAAAACCGATTTTACTGCATTTAAACATTTAGCAATCCATATCGAGTTGGTTCCAATCATTAGCGTCACATATTCAAGTTAATTAACCTTCGTCATATTGCAGAAGTTCGCATAAAGCAAAAACGGCAGTGCATTTGGAAAAATTCCACAATTTTTCATTTAGGTATAAAACCGATTTTCTGGCATGTACACATTTAGAAATCCATATCAAGTTGTTTCAAATTATTAAATTCACATACTAAAGTTAATTAACTTTGTCCATCTAGCAATAATGCAACTGAACGAAGTGTTTCA
>NW_024393318.1:0-1137 GCF_016617805.1 Bactrocera tryoni
TACACATTTAGAAATCCATATCAAGTTGCCTCAAATCATTAGCTTCACATATTAAAGTTAATTAATCTTCTTCATCTTACAGAAGCTGGCATAAAGTTAAAACGGAGGTGCATTTGGAAAATTCCAGAATTTTTCATTTAGGTATAAAACCGATTTTCTTGCATGTACACATTTAGAAATCCATATCAAGTTGTCTCAAATCATTAGCTTCACATATTAAAGTTAATTAACCCTCTACATCTTTCTCAAGTTCACATAATGCTATAACGGCAGTGCATTTGGAAAATTCCAGAATTTTTCATTTAGGTATAAAACCGATTTTCTTGCATGTACACATTTAGAAATCCATATCAAGTTGTCTCAAATCATTAGCTTCACATATTAAAGTTAATTAACCCTCATCATCTTACTCAAGTTGACATAAAGCCATAACGGCAGTGCATTTGGAAAAAATTCCATAATTTTACATTTAGGTATAAAACCGATTTTCTTGCATGTACACATTTAGAAATCTATATCAAGTTGCTTCAAATCATTAGCTTAACATACTAAAGTTAATTAACCCTCATCATCTTACTCAAGTTGACATAAAGCCATAACGGCAGTGCATTTGGAAAAAATTCCATAATTTTACATTTAGGTATAAAACCGATTTTCTTGCATGTACACATTTAGAAATCCATATCAAGTTGCTTCAAATCATTAGCTTAACATACTAAAGTTAATTAACCCTCATCATCTTACTCAAGTTGACATAAAGCCATAACGGCAGTGCATTTGGAAAAAATTCCAAACTTTACATTTAGGTATAAAACCGATTTTCTTGCATATACACAGTAAGAAATCCCTATCAAGTTGCTTCAAATCGCTAGTTTGACATATTAAAGTTAATTAACCCTCATCATCTTACTCAAGTTGACATAAAGCCAAGACGACAGTGCATTTGGAAAAGTTCCTCAATTTTACATTTAGGTACAAAACCGGTTTTCTTGCATATACACATTTGGCAATACATACCGAGTTGATTCAAATCATTAACTTTATATATTAAAGTTAATTAACCTTCTTCGTCTTACCAAAGATGACATAAGACCCTAACGGCAGTGCATTTGGAAAAAATTACAGAATTTTACATTT
>NW_024393319.1:0-984 GCF_016617805.1 Bactrocera tryoni
GTTTTGAGAAAAATCACATGTTTGTTTCAACTTTGTAAACGCCCTAGCGGCTAAAGTATTCGACGTAGGTGGGTCATATAAATAGCGTCGGTTAGATAATTTAAGGAGCTTTTGGAAAAAACCTTAACCTATTCTCTATCGCTACCAGGAGCGTGGCAATAGTGTTCACAAAAAAATGTAGTGTTTTGAGAAAAATCACATGTTTGTTTCAACTTTGTAAACGCTCTAGCGGCTGAAGTATTCGACGTAGGTGGGTCAAATAAAGAGCATCGGTTAGATAATTTAAGGAGCTTTTAGAAAAGCCCTTAAACTTTTTTCTATTCTTACCAGCAGCCTGGCAATAGTGTTCACAAACAAATGTAGTGTTTTGAGAAAAATCACATGTTTGTTTCAACTTTGTAAACGCTCTAGCGGCTGAAGCCTTCCGTCGGTTGGATAATTTAAGGAGCTTTTGGAAAAGCCCTTAATCTATTCTCTATCCCTACCAGGAGCGTGGCAATAGTGTTCACAAACAAATGTAGTGTTTTGAGAAAAATCACATGTTTGTTTCAACTTTGTAAGCGCTCTAGCGTCTTAAGTATTCGACGTAGGTAGGTCAAATAAAAAGCATTGGTTAGATAATTTAAAGATCTTTTAGTAAAGCCCTCAACCTGTTCTCTATCCCTACCAGGAGCGTGGCAATAGTGTTCACAAACAAATGTAGTGTTTTGAGAAAAATCACATGTTTGTTTCAACTTTGTAAACGCTCTAGCGGCTGAAGTAGGTTCAAATAAATCGTCGGTTGGATAATTTAAGGAGCTTTTGGAAAAGCCCTTAATCTATTCTCTATCCCTACCAGGAGCGTGGCAATAGTGTTCACAAACAAATGTAGTGTTTTGAGAAAAATCACATGTTTGTTTCAACTTTGCAAACGCTCTAGCGGCTAAAGTATTCGACGTAGGTGGATCAAATAAATAGCATCGGTTAGATGATTTAAGGAGCTTT
>NW_024393320.1:0-1633 GCF_016617805.1 Bactrocera tryoni
TAACCGAATTTAAAGCCAAAAACGAAATGACCATCAATGCTCCATACGTTTATATATATCTTAGGAATGGTATGAATGATCAAAATTTTTTTGCAGATTAGTAAAGGTGCATACTTTCCGCGTTGTGTTACATACTTCTCAATTTTTTTAGCGTGAAGAACACCTGAAAAATTTCAATTGTTTAACAAAAAATTATGTAAAATATTAATATTTGAGGTAGTAGCCTTATGCCTATTTTCATGACTTCTTTGGAGGGTGGTTTTTATAGGAAAATAAAAATGAATTATCTTGAATATTTAGAGTGTTTTTATTTACATATTGAAAATATAAAAAAAAAATTTATTTGAAAAAATTTAATACTTTATTACTATTATTATTGTCACTCGAAGTTGGAACCTCAAAAAAAATGCACGTGGGTGGCCCGGGTGATTTTGGCTCTTGATGTTATCTGAAATCAAATATTCTTGATTATTCTTAATCTATAGACATGTCATTCTGGTCGGAACTACTGAAGTTAAATTTCAAGGGTAAATAACAAAATGGCGGACTTTGAAAAAAAAGTCCTTTTATTTTAGCAAAGAAAGGGTTGTAAAATAAAAAGTTAGGGGTGAAAAAAATTCTCGTTAGTACCGACGAGAACTATAAGTGTGTAGAACAGCCTGTTAAAATTTGAAAGCAATCGGTTCAGTAGAAAAAAAGTTAGGACCCGGGCCGACCAGAAAAACAATGTTTTGAGAAAAACGCGTTTAAAGTTCAACAACTCCGAGAGAGAGGCGCTCTAGGAAACTCGTTATAACTTCCGCAATATTTCGAATTTCTGTCTGAAATTTTCACAGTATATTTTCAAGATATTGTACTTTCAAATTACAAAAAAAAAAAAAATTCGAATTTTTGAACCCAAGTTGCCAGACTACTACTTTAAACAAATGGATCATGAAAAAATATTTATAATATAGCACCGAACAGTTTTCTTCGTCTTCACAAAATTTAATCGATTTATCTCTAGTCGTTGAGAAAATAATTTTACAATTTTATCGTCCCCTCTAAATTTCAACCTTCAATAACTTTAACAAAAAAAGAATTTTGACGAAATATTTAAATCGCTGGGTATGCGTCCCCTTCCTAATGAACTGCTAATTTGCAAAATCGGAGATTTTTCGAAATTTTCATGGACCACTTGACGTGGTTTTTGGTAGGTTGGTAGTACTGTTAATGACATCTATGTCAAATTTCACGTCAAAATATTCATTAATATTTGAGATACGCGTCGATTTGTGAAGCTCTAAAAGTGAATTCTTCGATTTTTACTGTCTAAACTTATTGAACAAAAAAAAATGCGATAATGCACCATTTCACACATCCACATTTTCAACCAATATCGTGCCGCAGCCACCATATTCGACTGATTTACCTTCGTGTAACTTCTGGCTATTCAGCAAATTCTGATTGCCATCACGACGGAGGACTTTTCCAAGCGCTATGATGGCTGGAAAATTCGTTGCAATAAGTGTATTGCAGCGGGAGAGGATTACTTAACCCATACATTCGTTATTATTTTTTTTTTGGCTCACCCTAACATACACATATGTATATACATACAATATATAATTGGCTATGAATTATTGCCATAATT
>NW_024393321.1:0-750 GCF_016617805.1 Bactrocera tryoni
CAATTAAAAAAAAATTCAATAAAAATACCGCAATACTTTTTTGATAACCCATTATAAATTTTTATACCCTGAACAGGGTATATTAAGTTTGTCACGAAGTTTGTAACACCCATAAGGAATCGTCGGAGACCCTATAAAGTATATATATAAATGATCAGTATGTCGAGCTGAGTCGATTTAGCCATGTCCGTCTGTCTGTCTGTCCGTCTGTCTGTATATATACGAACTAGTCCCTCAGTTTTTAAGATATCGTTTTGAAATTTTGCAAACGTCATTTTCTCTTCAAGAAGCTGCTCATTTGTCGGAACTGCCGATATCGGACCACTATAACATATAGCTGCCATACAAACTGAACGATCGGAATCAAGTTCTTGTATGGAAAACTTTCACATTTGACAATATATGTTCACAAAATTTGGCACAGGTTATTTTCTAGGGCAACAATGTAATCTCAGAAGAAATTGTTCAAATCGGTTAACTGTAGCATATAGCTGCCATACAAACTGAACGATCGGAATCAAATTCTTGTATGGAAAACTTTCACATTTGACAAGATATATTCACGAAATTTGGTATAGATTATTTTCTAAGGCAACAATGTAATCTCCGAAAAAATTGTTCAGATCGGATTACTATAGCATATAGCTTCCATACAAACTAAACACATAGTTACTAACAGAAGTGCACCTGTGAAGGGTATTTAGCTTCGGTGCAACCGAAGTTAACGTTTTTTTCTTGTTTTTTTCTTAA
>NW_024393322.1:0-1892 GCF_016617805.1 Bactrocera tryoni
GAAGAAACATAACTTACGTTTCAAAGCCATGCAAACATTTTGAAAAGTTTGCGTCAAATACTCGCTATTAACATAGCGATTGCAGAAGATTCAAAAAATAAAACTGTCATTTTGCGTTCACTTTGTCGTAGAATTGTTGCAAAACACTGTATTCATGCTATTACATCATTTAAATATCTGTTGTAAACAGAATGAATTTTGCACATTTGTAATAAAAGAAAACCAAGAATTAAAGAGAGCATCTAACGGTTGACGCCAGCATAGAAATTTTGGCAGCTTTATACCTTCGTCAAACTGGACGAGGTGTCAGTTATTCTCGCTTTCTCAATAGCTATGAAAAATGTGAGTATATCAAGGATGGTATGGCGGCGGGAAGTGATTACTCTCCTTTGCCACGACGGGTGCCGCGTCCCGCCGCTGTGACGCTTTTAAAGGCCGTAAATTATAATCAAAATGCTCGCATAATAAGTAAATGCTAAAAATGAGAAATAAAAACGTAGAACATGCTTTTAAAATTCCAATCTCTTAGAAATGAGGAAATAAAGCCCATAATGACTGTTGCATGGTTTCATGAGTTTGGAAAATAAAGCCATATCGTGCCTCTGGCATTATTTCACATTTAAATGTGTTGAAAACAACCCCATGCATAAACAATGTGCTGTGCTGCACATAGATATGAACATGCACAACACACACGAGGCCTAGGGGAGTTCACAAGTCGTACATATTTGCACGTATTTGAAGTCTACTGCTTTGCTATTGTAATCACAACAGTTGTAAAAGTGTTTGTGCTTTGTTTCTGCAAGCAATTTTAATATCGGTACAATACAACTCTAGAGCATTATGTTTGCCTTGCTATTTGTGGATGCTATGTCGATCAGCGGTTTCGATTTACGTCTGATTTTTCAGCTGAGCTTAGTCTGCAGGCTGTAGTCACAATACTAAAAACAAAGAAATCGGAATCACGGAGATACGAAACATGTATCGGGTGATTTTTTAAAAGCTTGATAACTTTTTTTAAAAAAAAAAAGCATAAAATTTGCAAAATCTCATCGGTTCTTTATTTGAAACGTTAGATTGGTTCATGACATTTACTTTTTGAAGATAATTTCATTTAAATGTTGACCGCGGCTGCGTCTTAGGTGGTCCATTCGGAAAGTCCAATTTTGGGCAACTTTTTCGAGCATTTCGGCCGGAATAGCCCGAATTTCTTCGGAAATGTTGTCTTCCAAAGCTGGAATAGTTGCTGGCTTATTTCTGTAGACTTTAGACTTGACGTAGCCCCACAAAAAATAGTCTAAAGGCGTTAAAGCGCATGATCTTGGTGGCCAACTGCCCATGCATCCCGAAAAATGCACTGTTTGGTGTGGTTTGTACGCTGGTGGAATCATTGGACCGTATTTTTTCAAAGATGCTGTTGGACGCAACGTTACGGTGAATGGCGATCGCTATCGTTCGATGCTAACAAACTTTTTGTTGCCAAAAATGGAAGAACTGAACTTGGTTGACATGTGGTTTCAACAAGATGGCGCTACATGCCACACAGCTCGCGATTCTATGGCCATTTTGAGCGAAAACTTCGGAGAACAATTCATCTCAAGAAATGGACCCGTAAGTTGGCCACCAAGATCATGCGATTTAACGCCTTTAGACTATTTTTTGTGGGGCTACGTCAAGTCTAAAGTCTACAGAAATAAGCCAGCAACTATTCCAGCTTTGGAAGACAACATTTCCGAAGAAATTCGGGCTATTCCGGCCGAAATGCTCGAAAAAGTTGCCCAAAATTGGACTTTTCGAATGGACCACCTAAGACGCAGCCGCGGTCAACATTTAAATGAAATTATCTTCAAAAAGTAAATGTCATGAATCAATCTAACGTTTCAAATACCGAT
>NW_024393323.1:0-1723 GCF_016617805.1 Bactrocera tryoni
CTGTAGTTCGCAGAGCTTTTCATATAAGCTTTGTTTTTATATTAATGAACTCATTTGACATTCAAACAAAATAGTAGTTTGTGAATTTTTCTGACTTGATTGGCAAAATGTGATATTGTAAATTAACCTCCTACAAGTGTATACCTGCGAGCCTTCTCACTTAAATTTAGTACTATCGGACTATTTTCGAATTATTTAATTTTCTTTTATATTTCTCGATCCATATACCATCACGAGATTTTTAATACTATTTCGATGACATTATATTACAAAACTAAATTTTTAATTAAGATTTAAACTTATTCCTAGTTATTCTCTAGTCTATACATTCAACTGGGCATCTCCAATTATAAATACAACTGCTTGCTCAGGCTTTCAGAGATGTAATAAGTCGTCGTAAGAGATTATATCTATAGGAGGACAGAGCCATGTGTAGAAGTTCACGCAAGCGAGGAAAGTGTTTCTGAGCGCCGTTACTTGGGAGTGGTCAGAAATGATTATTTTACATACAGATATGGCTAAAGCAGCCCACCACTTCCGGACCCATGTATCATCTCAGAAGAATCATCCCTCCCCAGTGTTGTGCGCTGAGTTTAAAACCCGCCACGTAGCAAAAAAACATCCCCAATCAAAAATAGAAAACTGCCTGTGATTGGAGTAAAGGCTGACATCACCGCCGTCCAAGAAGTGCGATGGACGAGACGGGACGGCATGAAAGATCCCCAAATGGAGATGACAAGGCTGATCGACTTCGCCAATCACCTGGCTGTCTCCGGAATCGAAAAGCCACTAACCAGATCGCTTATGTAGTGATTGATGGAAGACACTTCACCAGAGTTTTGGACGTGTGCACGCTCCGAGGTCTTAGCATTAACTCAGACCACTATCTTGTTGCAGCGAATATATAATAGAATTTGCTATCCCTGCAAAGTTAATACAGCTGTGTAAGCTGACTTTGGGCAACACCAAAACTCCTCGGGATGGACCTCCTCTGGTGCTTCTTCGGACTGAGTAGGCAAATTTAGAAGTAAAGTCGCCCACCGACGAACAAAGTCCAAAACTCTATAAGTCACTCATTATTCCCGTGCTGCTATATGGTGTAGAAGCTTGGATGATGATAACAGCTGATGAGTCGGCGTTAGGCAAGTTTTCGAGAGAAAGGTTTTGCGGAAGATTTATGGTACTTTGCGCATTGGCAACGGCGAATACCGCAGTCGATGGAACGATGAGCTGTATAAGGTATTCAACGACATTGACATACATAGTTCAGCGAAAATGGATGAAAATACTCCAGCTTGAGAGTATTGGACGCAATACCCGCCGGGGAAGCAGAGGAAGAGGAAGACCTCCTCTCCGTTGGAAAGACCAGGTGAGTAGGACCTGGCTTCGCTTGTAATCTTCAATTGGCGCCAATCAGCAAAAACGACGAACAACTGGCGCCCTGTTGTAAACTCGGCTATGTTCAATACCGCGTAAGCGGTATCTACGCTAATAAGGAAGAAGAACGTCAGGCTAGAATCAGTCTGACAGCAGTTAACAGTCCATGAAAAACTGTACAGCCGAAGAATTCTCTGAAACTACTGTAGTTTCAATTACAGTCAATTGAAGAGGAACATTTTCTAAAAATAACAAGGCTCTGCCATGAATGATGGACACAGTAGCTCGACACGAAAATGTCAAAACAAAATGAACTCTAAAACTTCAATAGGAAATGTAAATAAAT
>NW_024393324.1:0-914 GCF_016617805.1 Bactrocera tryoni
AAAGTTTAAACAGACATGTGATTTTTCTCAAAACACTACATTTGTTTGTGAGCACTATTTTTGTTTGGTAGGGATAGAAAACAGTTTGAGGGCTTTTCTAAAAGCTCCTTAAATTATCTAACCGATGCTATTTATTTGATCCACCTGCGTCGAATACTTCAGCCGCTAGAGCGTTTACAAAGTTGAAACAAACATGTGATTTTTCTCAAAACACTACATTTGTTTGTGAGCACTATTGCCTCGCTCCTGGTAGGGATAGAGAATAAGTTGAGGGCTTTTCTAAAGGCTCCTTTAATTATCTAACCGATGCTGTTTATTTGACCCACCTACATCGAATACTTTAGCCGCTAGAGCGTTTACAAAGTTGAAACAAACATGTGATTTTTCTCAAAACACTACATTTGTTTGTGAGCACTATTGCCTCGCTCCTGGTAGGGATAGAGAATAAGTTGAGGGCTTTTCTAAAGGCTCCTTTAATTATCTAACCGATGCTGTTTATTTGACCCACCTACATCGAATACTTTAGCCGCTAGAGCGTTTACAAAGTTGAAACAAACATGTGATTTTTCTCAAAACACTACATTTGTTTGTGAACACTATTGCCACGCTCCTGGTAGGGATAGAGAATAAGTTGAGGGCTTTTCTAAAAGATCCTTAAATTATCTAACCGATGCTTTTTATTTGGCCCACCTGCGTCGAACACTTTAGCCGCTAGAGCGTTTACAAAGTTGAAACAAACATGTGATTTTTCTCAAAACACTACATTTCTTTGTGAACACTATTGCCAGGCTCCTGGTAGGGATAGAGAATAAGTTGAGGGCTTTTCTAAAAGCTCCTTAAATTATCTAACCGATGCTGTTTATTTGACCCACCTACGTCGAATACTTTAGCCGCTAGAGCGTTTACAAAGTTGA
>NW_024393325.1:0-916 GCF_016617805.1 Bactrocera tryoni
ATATTGAGGTAGGAGGATGGAGTCATGTGTAGAAGTTCACGCAAGTGAGGAAAGTTCTCTGATCGCCATTCACTTGGGAGTGGCCAGAAACGATTCTTTTACACGTGGCTCAAGCAGCTCACTACTTCCGGTCTTTGACCAAGTATCCTCTGGGTAGCCTAAGAACATCCGTTCGAAGGCGAGCTAATGTGAGAAGGCGAAACATTCCCTACATAGGGTTGTGCGCTGGGATTGGGACCCGCCACGTAAAAAACAATACCAATGAAAAAGTTTAAACAGCCTCGGATGAGAGACCCCCCTATTGATGACGACCATGGCAAACGGAATAAGGACTACGATTTGAGGGCATGCACCTGGAATGTCCGGACCCTTAATTGGGAAGGTGCCGCTGCCCAACTGCTTGATGTCCTCGCAAAAATAAAGGCTGACATCACCGCCATCCAAGAAATGCGATGGACGGTACAAGGACAGAGACGAGTAGGTCCTTGTGACATTTACTACAGTGGCCATTTAAAGGCGCGCAAGTTTGGTGTTGGATTCATGGTGGGAGAGAGACTCCGTCGCCGAGTACTATCATTCACTCCGGTGAATGAACGTCTAGCCACAATCCGCATCAAAGCGAGGTTCTTCAACATATCGCTGATTTGCGCCCACGCCCCGACGGATGAGAAGGACGATGTGACCAAAGATGCCTTCTATGAGCGCATGGAGCGCGCTTATGATAGCTGCCCCCGCCACGATGTCAAAATCGTGCTTGGCGACTTTAACGCCAGGGTGGGCAAAGAAGGTATATTTGGCACTACGGTCGGTAAATTCAGCCTCCACGACGAAACATCCCCAAAGGGGTTGAGGCTGATTGATTTCGCCGGGGCCCGAAATATGGTTATCTGTAGTACTAGATTCCAGCATAATAAGA
>NW_024393326.1:0-4780 GCF_016617805.1 Bactrocera tryoni
AAGGTCGTGAGGACCTCTGTGACGATCAGAAGTCGGTCGTCTTCAGAAGTCAAAAATAAAGACAATTGTACACCGGGAGTTCGTCTCACCTGGCGAAACAATTAATGCAGTGTTCTACCTTGGTGTTATGAAGCGTCTTTTGTCACGCATTCGTCGTGCTCGACCACAATACCGTGAGGCAGGGTCCTGGCGCCTGTTGCACGATAATGCGGTGTGTCATCGGTCGACGCTTGTCACTGATTTTTTGACAAAAAACTCCGTATTAACCATTAATCACTCACCCTACGCACCTGATCTGGCACCCTGTGATTTTTACCTATTTGGAAAACTTCATTTGCCCATGAAAGGACACTGGTTTCAGGACATTTCAGCTATCCAAAAGGCGATATTCTCTGGAATACTATATGTACATACATCTTTGAAAGGTCATAACATAACTTACAAAACGACGCTATTCATTATTAGTTAGGATATTGCGTTCAACATGGAGTTCACTAACGCCACTTCAAACTGCAGAGAAATGGTTTCGACGATTCAGAGCGGGTGAAAACGACATCATGGATAAGCCAGTCGACGGAAGACTTGTGACGACGAATACCGATCAAATTATGGAAAACATCGAGTTAGACCGGCATGTGGCATCTCGTAATATCGTCCAGAAGATGGGAGTTAGTCACCAAACCATTTTAAACCATCTACAGAAGGCTGGATATACAAAAAAGATTGACCCGACCGAATCAACGCTTGCGATATGCTGCTGAAACGGAAGAAACTCGACCCATTTTTGAAGCGGATGGTGACTGGGGACGAAAAATGGATCACATACGGCAATATCAAGCGAAAACAGTTGAAGCGAAGCCCGGTGAATCATCCCAAACAGTGGTCAAGCCGGGATTGACGGCCTGGAATGTTTTGCTGCGTGTGTGATGGGATTGGAAGGGAATCATCCACTATCAGCTGCTCCCATATGACGCTTAATTCTACCATCTACTGCCAACAGCTGGACCGCTTGAAGCAGGCGATCGACCAGAAGCGTCCAAAATTGGCCAACACGAAGGGTGTAGTGTTCCGTTCAGGACAACGCCCGACCACACACTTCGTTGATGACTCGTCAGAAGCTACGGGAGTTCGGATGGGAGGTTTTATCGCATCCACCAAGTGATTACCACCTGTTCCTGTCCATAGCGAACGCCTTTGTTGGTGTAAAGTTGAACTCAAATAAGGCTTGTGAAAAGTTGCTGTCCGAGTTCTTCGCAAATAAGGAGGGGGGCTTCTACCAGGGGGGTATTATGAAGTTGCCGTCTAGGCGGAAACACATTATCGATACGGCGCATACTTGAACTAAATCCGATCACTGCAACACTTTTTATAAAGCATTGAATAAAGATTTGGATAATTCCTGGTCATAAAATGACATAATTTAGAAGCAAGTGGTCGTGCAAAGATTTAAATAGGAATTGTCATATGCTTAATATTGTTTGAAATCGGTTGAGTAGGTAACGGTGCCACGCCCATTGTTCAACTTTGACCTCGGCTCCTATAAAGCGAATAAAATTTTTAGTTTCTGCCGTATTTAATTATTAGGGGTATTCAGACCGAAGCCTGTTAATTTGGTAATTCGTTAGTTGACACCTCGTTAAAAGGCTTAACTGTGAACATACTTTTTGTTCTACCTCTGTAGTATGATAAATTTTATTCCGAAACAGCTGATTCAATTTTATTAAAGAGTAAAAATGCCTCAACAAAGTGCAAAATCAAAAATTGTCAGTCATTTAATTGAAAATTACAAGGTCTGTCGCAAAAAAAACAGGACTGTTAAAAAAACAACAAAAGATTAATATTTTTAAAAGTTATATTTTTTTATTCCAAGTAGTTTCCTTGTGCTTCGATACAGCGTTTAGCCCGGTCAGTTAGCATTTCAAATGAGTGTTTAAGGTAATTTTTCGGAATGCTCTTGAGAATATCGGTCGTCGCCTTTTGGATAGCTGAAATTTCCTGAAACTAGTGTCCTTTCATGGGCAAATGATGTTTTCCAAATAGATAAAAATCACAGGGTGCCAGAACAGGTGAATAGGGTGAGTGATTAATGGTTAATATGGAGTCGACCGATGACACGGCGCATTATCGTGTAACAGGCGCCAGGACCCTGCCTCACGGTATTGTGGTCGAGCCCGACGAATGCAAGACAAAAGACGCTTCATCACCAAGGTAAAACACAGCATTAACAGTTTGGCCAGGTGGGACGAACTCTCAGTGTACAATACCCCCGGAATCGTAAAAACAAATCAGCATTGTCTTTATTTTTGACTTCTGAAGACGACCGACTTCCGATCGTCACAGAGGTGCTCCCGACCTTCTTGGAATCCCTTAAACCACTCATGCACATTACTACGGGATAGGCACTGATCACCATAAACTTTTTCATCATTTGAAATGTTTCAATAAACGTTTTCCCAAGTTTAAAACAAAATTTAATATTTGCTCTTTGTTCAAAATGCATTTTACGACCGATGACCAAAAGCTGCTGTCACTTTTTGATCGATAACATCGATTGTAGTTATCCAATTGTCTTAAAATTTTTACGAAATGTCAACAAGAAATCAGACTCTTTATTTCATATACCCACTAATAGGTGGCGCCACCAGAAACAGTTATATTTAAAAAGTTCTGTTTCTTTTGCGACAGACCTTGTATGTGCAGCAGATCAAATTTATTACTGGTAAGTACTTTAAATTGATGTACAGAGGAGCAGGAGAACAGCTGATGTGATATTACCGAGTAACGAATCAAATATCAAGCTTGCCAGATGGATAGATCGTTACTCGGTTGAACGATAGTAAAAAACTAACGAATTAACAAGGTTGGTCTGAATACCCCTATTGATTTATCGCGCTTTTGGTAGTTTTAACAATACCGTTATATGGGGAGATTCCTTGGTAATCCGATCCTTTTATTAAAATGACTGTTCTATATCTGGATTTAATGTTTCGTTATTACATTTTATAGGTCTATATACCTTGATTGTTTTGGACGACACAAAAAACCGTGAACAAAACCATTATACTCTGCAGCAACATGTTTTTTACATTGCTGTATTAAATATTGAAAACAAAAGAATTTATATCATAAATCGAACTGAGGGATCGACCTTCTGAAGGTAGTTTTATGTTAAACGACCCCAGGTGATATCAATTAATATACTGTTTACTTTTAAGATGACCAACAACCTTTCCGGAAAACTTTGACCCGTTCGTTGACCTTTCGCTGAAAATTTTCCCAATCTTCCAAAGCTCGCAACTTTATACGATACGCTTTTCGGAAATGTTAATACCTTAGAGAAATTTTAAACTCAACAACTATATGCCCACTTCAAAAAGAGGAAGGGCTATTCGGGTGTATCCAATACTTGTATATTTTCGCACATTTTGCGGCTCCAAAACCTGTGAAATATTTTCAAGAGTTGCCAAATAAGTTCAAAATTCATTATCCGGTGAAACTTTGATTACAATTATATTTGACATCCTGTTAACTTATATCATAGATATTCACTTAAATAGTTTCATTACAAAATTTTTCAGACATGAATTCGTGTAATATATATTCAATCAACCTAATTAATGTAGGTCAAATGAGATATATTTATGTTATATAAACTCAAATAATATAGGATTTAGAACATATTCTTGACCAACTAAAACAATTGTACTCTTTGTCATCAGTTATTTAGTATTTCGGGATTAGTTTGAACGTTAAAAGAGCATTTAAAATCTGTTAAGTGAAGAGAGCGGTAATCTTTTCTGAAGAACAAGGAAGCTCGTTTTAAGACGAAAAGGCAAACCTAGCTCTTGAAAACGTAAATAGTGTTTATGAACATGTTACTTTTAAATTTTATGACATCAAGTCGAGAATATGATATTATGTGAATGGCCGCCGCCACAGTTCATTGTAATTTGAGCACTTTTTATGACATATTCCATCACTTTGGTCAGAACTTCCAGCGATAGGTCCTCACAATCTTGACGGGTATTGTCTTTAAGGGCTGCAAGAGTCTGAGGCTTGTTGACATAAGCCCGCGACTTCAAAAAACCCCACAAAAAGAAGTCTGTAGTGGTCAAATCATGCGATCTTGCTGGCCAGTGCAAATCGCCAAAACGGGAGATTAGGCGCCCAGGAAATGCTTCCTTCAGCATATCGGTTGTGTCCGTTGCACTGTCCTGATGGAACCACATGTTCATCAAGTTGAGGCAAAAAGAACTCGTTGATCACTGCTATGTAGCCCTCACCACTCACAATAGCCGTTTGTTACGCGACGTCTTCGAAGAACAAAGGTCCGATGACTCCTCCAGCGAAAACAGCACAGTCACAACAGTGACTTTGAGCGAGTGTAATGGCTCTTCGTGGGTTACACGCGGATTTTCAGTGCCCCAGAAGCGTAAATTTTGCTTATTTACGTACCCGCTAAGATGGAAATGGACCTCATCACTCATGATTATTTTTGATGAAAAATCATCTTCCTCTTGGTGGTGATTAAGGATGGCTTGATCGTATGTTAGACTCGATTTGCCGAGCTGATGCACCGTCTGGACTTTGTACGGAAACATCTTTAATTCTTGTACCAGAATTCGCTGTAAACACCGTCGGCTGATATCCATTTGCGTGGCACGTCGTCTAGTCGGCGCTTCCATGACATCCTCGGGAACAGCAGCAATATTCTCTGCAGAACGGCTACTCCGGAGTCTGCCACGCCTGGAAGCATTTCGTGCTGTGCCAGTCTCTTCGA
>NW_024393327.1:0-3833 GCF_016617805.1 Bactrocera tryoni
TACAAACAATTTAAGGGTTTATATGCGTTTCCTCGGATAAAAATAGCCTTTTTTCAAAAATTGTATTCTCATATAAAAATGTAATATTTTATACGATTTTTTTGTTGTTGCAAATATATACTATTAACAAAAACATTCTGAAATAGTTGAAACTCGCAACATTTTTTTCAAATAGTTGTAATCGAAAAAAAAGTATTCGTCCAAGTATTTAAAAATTGTATCTCAAGGAACTGTGTAAAATGTCATAAAGATTGGTTGAGTAGTTCTCGAAATATCTTGCCAACGGACTTCAAAAACACATTTTCCACATAAACGCGTTTAAAGACAGAGCCTTAACCTAGCTAGCGTCGTACAAGTTCTCAAGGCTGTATCTCCCAAACTAATACCAAGATCAACTTGAAAATTTAGGGAAATCTTCTAGAGGTGTTGTAGAATTTAATAAGACAAAAAAAATTAGATTTTTTGAAACCCGCAAGCCCATATAATACCTTAAGGGATTTCAAGCGCACTAATTGTGCATAAGAAAAACAAAAAAAATTAAATTCTCATGCAACTTAATGTAATTGAAATAAATGTTGCACTCAAATATATTTCCATGGCTTCATTAATTTTTATGCCTACTTTTTTCCCGCTCTTCTCTTCTCTTTCTCAACGCGCAGCGCTCGCCTATCTGCCACATGCCATCGATGCGAATGAATCACTCGACACACGTGAAGGTGTTGATTTGGTGTTGAAATGCCGCTTCACCGAGCACTACGATGCCAAGGATTTCAGCTTTTACTGGGCGCGCTGGAATTGCTGCCCGACGCAATTTGAGAATGTGGCCATCGGCGATGTGCAGCTGAACATGAATTACAGGTAAGCGCAAGTATTCAACTATGTCAGTATGTAAGTAAGTGTGTAAGCTATAAGCCGTAAAGAGCAAACTGTAAGCAGTAAACAATCAGCAAGCGGTGAGTGCTGAATTGTGAATGGTGAGCGTTGAGCAATAAAACAGTAAGCGCGCTATGAAAATCCGGGCAAGTTAAGCACATTACCGGGAGGCCTATGGACATGCAAAATATGAGTATATGGGTGTATAGACATACATACTTACATATGTATGTAAGTCAGCGCCGTACTTTGCTCAACCGACCAAATATTCAATCATTTACTCAATTATATGTATGAATATGTATGTGTGTCGACTACTACACACACCGTTATTCCTGTTCCGTCCTTCTTTGTTTGCCGCATTTTAATATTTTTCCATTTGTGCGCCAATAAAACGCAACCGCTGCCATAAAACGTACGCGCATTACGGACAGCATTTGCCGTTGAAAGTTTTTAGCTGCTACTGTTGTTCTTATTGTTATTGTTGGTATTGTTTTCGCTCTTTACAGGTTTGATATGCGGACTGATGTGAGTAAATGTGCAGCAAACAACAACAACAACAGAAGCATGGTACGCATCCTCTTATACAGTTCCGCATATGTGTTTGTATGTATGTGTTTATATACATGTGAGTGTGTGTGCGTGCGATTTTGCCATATTTATGTTGCCGCAGCAATTTCATCGGTTCATTCGAATGGTTAATAAAATCAGCACTTGACGTAATTTGCACGAATTATTGCCAATTTGATGTGCATTCGCGTGTGGTATTGAATTTATTGCTTCATTGTTGTTGTACGGTTGTGCTGTTGTGCCTTGCTTGTTAAAAAGGCAAACGGCTAGCATATACACATCGGCCTTGGCCAGCGAATGACCGTAAGGCAAAAGGTGCCAATGATATATGATGTTGGCCGCGAGTTGCCAGATGGTAAAGTTAAAGTTGCAAATATTTCCTATAAATCATAAGTGGGAGGGGAGAAATTCCGCTTTCAAAAAAGCTATAAATTTTATGTTTAATGTAAAATTAAATATTATACAAGAATAGAAGCTGCCATACCCCTCACAGTTTGTGGCTCAGATCTGGGCAATATACTCGGAAACTATAACGCTACCTTGGAAAATAATCCAAAGCAAATTTAGCGGAGAAAAAAGTTTTCCATATAAGAATTTGATATTGATCAATCTCGACTTAGCTTAGTGGTCAACTAATTGGGTCCTTAAGTAAGTAATTTCGTTCGATGACAACAGCTGGGTTAGGTTAAAAGGTCAATCCTAAGAATGATTTCATTTGAACAGCTTAAAATTCCGGTCCATTGTGGTACCTATAAACTCCTAAATACTGGATCATACAAAACCCTTTTGTCACAAAATTGTTGATACGGCTGATATCAGTTCGAATTGTGTCTTCTTCATTTGAACAGCTTAAAATGCCGGTCCGTTGTGGAACATATAAGCTCCTAAATACTGGATTATACGACTCTTACAGGTCGACAAGCGCTTTGAGCCGGTCACAAATTCTTGAGATGGCTAATAACAGTTTCGGTTATATCTTCTGGTTTGCCGAAGGTAAAGTCACCGAGCTGCTTCAGCCTCAGTCTTGCAAAGGCTGGCTGAACAAAGAAAGATAAACTTTGAAAACTAGCGCCCGACAAGATTGCTTATAGGACAGTTTCCAGTAAAAACTCGTACAATTGCGGCAAGATGAACTTTACTTTGCTCGGGGCAAGTTGTTCAGTAGATCTCTTGCGTGCTACTCTAGGCCATAAGGACCTAGAACGCAAGATGCCAATGCAAATCCAACTCGGTCTCATTCCAATGTGAGCGGGACAAAGGTGTCCTTTCGGCTAACTTATTGGTTTTGCAGTTGCCAGCGATTTAGCACCCAAATGAGCCTGAAGTTGAAGCAGCTTCATGCAATTTCTAGTTCCCTGTAGGAAACGCTCTCTTCAAAATTTCCTCCTAGCTTCGATGGGTCTAAAAATCTCAATGGAAAGTAAAAACCCGCACTGCGCGTCTTCTTCAGCGACTTCCCATTTATATCTCCCTCTATGGTATGTGATCAGAGAAAAGGTCGCCACTAGTGGTCTTCATATACCCACTTCGCAGCATTACGTCTACCAGTCCGCAAATGCTATGTTTAAAGCATTAAATGCTATTGTTGGTGTAGAACATAGTGCACAGTATATGCACAGTACAAGTGTGACCTTTTCGAGCGCCCTTCACCAGACAAATACACCACAGCACATAATTGGCTTGACTACGGTTTCGTAGAGCCAAAACACTACCTTTGATGAGGGCTCCAACTTTCCCCAATAGCTTCTATACAGCTTTTTAAAGCAGCTGATGACTTCCTTACCCTCTCCGCAATATCTGGTTTCCGTGAAGGTTCTCTATCAAGGATAAGTCCTAGGTATTTCACCTTATCAACAGGTTGAAGACCGGAACCCCCCAAAGAGTGGGCACATTAGAGATCTTATACCTTCTAGTAAATTAAGACCATTTTACTAGGATTGACTGCTAAGCCGCTTTATTGTTAGTTAGTATACATAGTTAGATATCACTTTGAGGTACAATTCAGTTAGTTCGTTGACTGTATTTAGGTATTTTCCTTTAACCATTAGAACAACATCGGCTATGACCCGACTGTCCGCTTCTTATGTTCTTTGAATAGGTCATTAACCACCAAGATGCAAAGCAATGGAGAAAGTATCCCGTCCTGTGGAGTGCCCCTACTCGTATTAACCTTTCGAGATGTCTTTGCACTACCACACTCCGTTATGACCGTTCTGTCGCAAAGAGGACTATGTATGAGGTCTTTGATTCCATCTCAAAATTTTTCAGGGCTTTACCATATTCACAAAAAAAACAATTTATGTTTCGAGGACTAACCATATGACTATGAAATACCATACATTTAGCTTTAAAACCCAACAAGACTACAACCATCCGATTCACATTTGATA
>NW_024393328.1:0-4777 GCF_016617805.1 Bactrocera tryoni
GAGAGAGCTCCTGACAGTAAAGCCCTCCACCAACCTTCCCCTCAAGCTTTGGCCCATCCGTAAAGAAGCTCACTGCCCCTCTCCTCTAACGGCTTCTTCGCACCCATAACTTCCTTGTCTGAAATCTATAGCCGCAAACACATAACAATAATTGCCAAGCGCATTAAGCATTTCGCAAAGAGACGTAGAACTTTCTATTGTTGCATAGTAGTCATGTATTTTTGGTGGAAAAATGGCAAGTTAATAAAACAGATATACAATTTGTGCTAATTTTACTACAACTCAGCCATTAAAAATTGCCAAAAATAATTTCCATTCCTCTTCCATACCAAAATGAGTGGAAAACTATTTATAACGAAAGAGTAGTCATTAAAAAGGCATTAGTTGGCAGTGATTGGCGCGAATGAGCAATATTTTAAGAGCTCAAAAGTCAATATATACATATATATAGCTATAAATACATACATACATACATACATATAACACATCGAATGCATACAGAAAAAAATATAAAAAAATAACCATACAAAAATTTCTTCCTCGACTATTTACTGGCAACAAAGCAGCTGTCGAAAAAAAATTATTGAATGAAGTGTTATAGTGACCAAAATAAAGGCAGAATGTAATCCCAAAATTGTAAGGAAAATTGTCGAGTGCACATTGCTTAAAATAACAAGAGCCTATCAAAGCTCAATACTTAAGGCTTCTCACAGCAAATATAAAACAGCAGTTTATTGGTGAACTGAAAATATCGCCCAAATCAGACGCACATGCCTCCGCCTTCACAGATCTAACACAAGATCTAGACGCAGAGGAGCTGCATCCAGAGAAGCCGAGAAGAAAAAATGGGAGGAACTACGCGAGGATATTAACAAAAATCCCTAGGGACTTGGCTATAAAATGGTAATAAAGAAACTCGGCGCTCGAGCAAAGCCACCTGACTTAACCGCTGCTAAAATAGATCACATCGTAAGCGCACTCCTTCCCACACAACAAAAAAGGGTCTAGTGATCCAGAACAGACTCTAAGAATTTCCCAAATCCCCCAGTTTACCCTCAAAGAACTGCAGTCAGCCACTGGCAAACTTAAGGCCAACAGAAATATTGAAAATAATACCAGCAGAGCAGCCGGCAGTACTATTGAATATCTACAACGTTAGCTTCAAAGCCGAAATGTGCTCTGAACGCTGAAAAAGCAACGGCTGGTACTAATCTGTAAGGGAAAAGAAGATCCCAACTTGCCATCGGCATGCCGTCCATTATACATACTTAACACAGCGAGAAAGCTTTATGAAGGCTTAAATCCAGACTCGAAGCGGCTATCAACGAAGCTGGAAGACTCTCCCTTAGACAACATGGCTTTAGACCCGGCAGATCAACTCTAGGAGCTATAAAATGTGTCATTGAAAGTGTAGATGCCAAAATTATAAAATATTAATGTTGCTGATGACTTTAGATGTTCGAAACGCTTTCGACGGCGCTAGATGGGTGGATATAATCGACGCTTTTTACAGTCCCCGACTACCTCAGAGCTGTGGTGCGGAGCAATCTTAGTAATAGAAAGATGCTGTACCAAACTAGAGAGGAATCACGATGCAGAAGCGGTCACGTCAGGAGTATCAAAAGACCAGTGGAATATCAGCTACGAGGATATAGTTAAACTCTAAATGCCAGACGAATCGTACTTAATTGGACGGGCACGACATGCAACAATAATTACTGCATGAGACATAGAAAAAGCGCAAAGAAAGCTTAATCAGGTCATTATATGGACTCAAGCATGGCTCGACTCACACAACCTCCATTAACTTACTTGTAGAGATTTGATTTTAAAGTCTTCCAACTAAGTACTTTTCATAGATCTTAGTCTGTAGTAAATGCCAGTAAGAAAATATATATAATATAAATTTAAATATACACACAAATAAAAGCATAAACTTAAACTAAATTGAGGTTACAACATGAAGATTTATTTTGCTACAAAGACCAAAGCTCATTTATGAATAGAAAACTCCAAAAAAATGCAGAAAAGACACATTTCAATGCCATTGGAGACACTTCCCTGTATACGAAATTTTACATTATTGTCTCTTTTTTCATTGTAATACAAAAAATATGAAAGAAAATAAGTTAGTAAAGCACAATGGCCTGACATTAATTGCCACTTGTCGCTTTTAACTACCGTCACAACAACTTCACACACCCGCGGTTAAACAAATTACACATATAGTACACACACAGTCATACGTGGGTATTTCAAAATACGAAAATGAAATGGGTGAAAGTAATTTTTTGAAGCGTTCGCAATTATTTAGCATATTCGCAGCATCAATGAGTGACACTTTTGACTTCGCTTTGTTTACAAAAACATACATACACACTTAGTTACATATATGCATATATGTATGTTAGCAGCTAACTTCTAGTTTTTATTTTTGTTTTGCGTTTGGTCTATTTCGCGCTTTGTTTTATGTTTTATCACTGCCGTTTTTCATTAGCTTTTGTTCCATGCATTCAAAGCTGCATTGTTTTTGCTTAATTTATTGTTGTCTTCTGCACTGCAAAGTTCTGTTGCCTTATGAAAAAGCAGTAGAAAGTTATGCGTCTCTAATGTGCCCAATACACGCACGCACACATACACGCAAATAGTACAAAGTCATATGTGTAATGAAGCCATATTTTTTTTACAAATCGTCAGACGTCAAAAGTTTAAAATAAACTACAATTTCGCATCGCAGTGAAAAGGCAGCAGCAAGAAGTGCCGCAAAACTCATTAGCATCAATTTGCATGAAACGAAATTTGAAAGAAAAGATTTGAGTTGACCTATTGCCTAGACGCTTGGAGAAGACAAAGACAGTGACTATTTTTCTTTTGTAGACAAAAATGTATGATAATTAGCTAAGTTATAATTTTGAACTGTATTTGATATTCGAAATGCTTTAACTGTTTAAATATTGTGCCAATAAATTCAGTGCGACAAAGCGTATATATGTAACTGTCATAATTACGAATTTATGTATGTTTTAGTAATATTATTTAGAAGAAGTTATATTATTTTATTTATTGTTCATTTATAAAATACTGTGAAAATATTATAGGAATGTATTATATAACTAGGAAAAGTAAACCAACTAACATAAGTTTAATAAATATGCGAAATATTTCAACAAATTTTGCGAATTGCTCTCAAAAATGCGAAATACATACAATTGTATATGCAAATACTGGCATATTTTGTGATTAACTAGATGTAACACTGAGTTGCTAACTAGTTAAATGCGAAGAGAAGAAGTTAATTCTTACAGCATTTATTGTAAATGAGTGAGAAGAGAGTAGTCGCTCTTTGTACATTCAAAACTAAAAACTAGAGTTAGAAATTTGTGTTTAAATTCAACTGCTACAACTTCTTAATTTAATTTTTAAGAAAATCTGGGTTAACTATTATCTTTTCTATATACTATATGCCATACATTGGGATCCGGAAATTGTAATTAAATTTTCGCTTATGAAAAGTGTTTCGAAGACTGGCAAAATCGTGGCATAAGTGTTTTACATCTAGTGGGGATCACTTTGAAGGCGACAAAATAAATATCGATGAATAAATGAAATATTTTTCGTTTTATTTAAATTATCCGGGTATTTTTTTGTCACAATGGATGTGTACCTAAGTTATCCCACTATCAACAGCATACCGAAATTGTTCACCCATGCGAGTAAATTTCTTACAAAAGCAAGGTTATATAACGACAATATAAATATCAAAAAATGCTTTTGATGCAAGTTGAAATTAACGGTAGCAGTATTTGCATATTTTTTGAGCTAAACTCCAAAATCCTAATAAACTCGAATTTCTCAAAAAATCATAAGTGATTCCACTAAATTGTAAAAAAGTAAGAGAAAACTAACTCGGCTCTCAACATGACAGAACATAAAGAAATTCATTTACTCCTTGCTATTGATTTTTCAAGATACACTACTTGATACTCTTGCAGAAAAATATTCATGATGTGTAGAGCATTGCTAAATAAGATCAAAAATAATTTTAATCGAGAAAAATATGCTTCTGATAAAGGCAGTCTGAACAAAGTTTGATAAAAACAAGAAAAAACGTTAACTTCGGTTGCACCGAAGCTAAATACCCTTCACAGGAGCATTTCTGTTAGTAACTATGTGTTCAGTTTGTATGGAAGCTATACTATAGCATATACCGATCTGATCAATTTCTTCGGAGATTACATTGTTGCTTTAGGAAATAGTGTATACCAAATTTCGTGAATATATCTGGTCAAATGTGAAAGTTTTCTATACAAGTATCTGATTCCGATCGTTCAGTTTGTATGGCAGCTATATGTTATAGTGGTCCGATATCGGCCGTTCCGACAAATGAGCAGCTTCTTGAAGAGAAAATGACGTTTGCAAAATTTCAAAACGATATCTTAAAAACTGAGGGACTAGTTCGTATATAGACAGACAGACAGACGGACAGACAGACGGACATGGCTAAATCGACTCAGCTCGACATACTGATCATTTATATATATACTTTATAATGTCTTCGACGATTCCTTCTGGGTGTTACAAACTTCGTGACAAACTTAATATACCCTGTTCAGGGTATAATAAATTATGACAAAAAAGTACCCGGAAATTGTAAATAAAATACAAAATATTTAATTATTCCTTAATATTTTTTTCATCGCCTTCAAAGTAATCCCAACCAGATGTAAAATATAGCACTTATGCTAACGATTTTTTCAATCCTTTAAAAACTTTTCGT
>NW_024393329.1:0-1182 GCF_016617805.1 Bactrocera tryoni
CATGTCTGAAATCCCACGTGGTCTGTCAAATACTAATGCATGAAAATCCTAACCTCAAAAAAATCACCCGATACATTTATTCGAAGATATTCTCAGAAAATTTGAAATGCATCCCAAATATAGTTTGGGAGTTATGAGTGTATTTGTAGGAATTTATTTACTTAGTGTTTCATTTACTTCGGTTTCAAAAACTTTAAATGCGATTTTCTCGAACAACCCCTTTGTTTACACTTTAAGAGGTTAATGATAATTTTGTTTATATTTGGCAAAGTTAACAATCATTATTTATATTTAGGGTCACCGACCCTTTTGTTTACATTATGACCTTTTTGTTTACATTTAGCCAAGTTCACAACCATTTTTTACATTTACAGCAAAGTCAAAAAACATTTTACATTTTGTGCCACTGAACTTTTTGTTTACATTTTATGGAGTCAATGACCTTTTTTTACGTTTTTGAGAGGTTAATGACCCCTTTATTTACGTTTTATGAGGACTATGTCCGTTTTGTTTACATTTAGCTAAGTTCACAACATTTGCTTGCATTTAGCCAAGCCAGCAACCATTGTTAGTATTTGGGTTCGTTGACCTTTTTTCTTAATATTTGTACTATGTTATTGTCCGGAGAGCAATAGGACTGAGTCGATTTAGAAAAATTTATTGAAGGCTACTTTTGCGTCGATGCAGCGCTACGGAAGGCATTGAGAGCTGAGTTGCATGCTGCTTGGATTCCCTCTGTCGTCTCAAAATGCTTGCCTTTCATCAGCCTTTTCAGGCAAGGAAACAAAAAAAGGCCGGGGGCCACATCTGGGTTGTAGAGCGGCTGCGCAAGCGTTGGGATGCCGGCATTGGTTAGGTAGCAGTTCACAAGAAAGGCGGCGTGATCCGGGGCGTTGTCATGGTGCAACTTCCAAACGGCTACGATATCGTGCGCGTGTTTAAGTGCTTCGGCCCAATATCATGAACCAGTTTTTGATAAATTTAACATCTGGGCAATTAAACGAATACTTAGGCGACGGTCTGGGCTTAAAACTTTGCGCACACGAGTCACATTGCCGGTGTTTGTCGAAATCGCAGGTCTACCAGCACGTCCTCTTCAGCGACCTCTTCTCGGCTCTCCAAAAAGGTCTGGGGCCACCGAAACACACCATTTCTTGCTAAAGCAACATCTGGGCAAGCATG
>NW_024393330.1:0-1431 GCF_016617805.1 Bactrocera tryoni
GTGTGTCAAATATCATTTCTGGCAAATGAAAGTTGCAATTTCTTAAACGAAAATATGTAAATTCATTGCATTATAGATCCAATAAAAATATTAATTATATTATAATTATTTCTTACCTTGGACCATGTTTCAAACGATAAGGCCAGAAAATGTATGTACTGCTGATTCTAAGGCCAACTAAAGTGTTAGTAGTCATATGAGTAAGAAACTATTCAACCATTTAGTGAGCTCTCTTATTCCCTCAATTGACCAAATATGTGGTTAGATTTTCTACATCGCCTGTTCATAAAGCTTTTTAATACAGATGCTAGAATGGGGTGGAAATTGCCGCTGAAATGTCGTCTGGCATTTTGAGTTTTAGTAAAACGTTCAATAGTACCGTCTGTCGCTCAGCAGCGATTATTTTCAATATTTCTGCTGGGATCCCGTCCAGGCCGGGTGGCAGCTGTTCGAGGGTGAACTAGGGAGATTTGCAGAATTCTTGCAGTCTGTTCTGGAACACTAACACTTTTTCGTGTATGAGGAAGAGTCCGATGTAATTTATTTTGGCTTTGTTATTTTTTATACCCAAGTCCCTAGGGAATTTTGTTGACATCTTATTTTTTCTTTTTGCTATCATGAAAGGCATGCTTCAGCTTCTTTTTTGCTGCTTGGTATTGCTCGGCTTCTCGGGATGCGGCTCTTCTGCGTCTAGATCTCGTGCACGAACTGCGAAGGCGGAGGCATTTGCGCCTGAGTTGGGTGATATATTTTGTCCACCAGTACACTGCTGTTTTATGTTTGCTGTGAAAAGCCTCGGGAATTTACTTTTGATAAGCTCTTGTTATATTAAGCATTAAGCGTTGTTCGCTCGAGAATTTTCCTTGCAATTCGGGGGGAGTTTCTAGATGAGTTCTGGTTATCTATTGCGGAGATAAATTTCATAATATTTAGTTTCGTAATGTTCCACTCCCGTGTTCCAATCTTTTTTCTGTGCGATCGTGAAAGAAATGTACTGATTATCGCTGTCCCTGTAATCTTTTAAGACTCCCTAAATTTTTTATTAAGCCTGCCAAGCGTACTGATAATAGGGTAATGAATGGTACGGTTTCCTCGCATTGCGGTCTTCTGCGTTGCATTTCCTATATATCAATTCACAATAATTGTTGCCTACAATTAGGCTGTCTCCAGCACTTCTACTTATCTAAGTCACCTACCCTTCTGTATTTCAAAATCTTTACAAACTTTTTTGTTTGAGTAGTTTTAATTACTAAATGCTTCAACATTTTCTCAGCTTTCCGCCAATAGTCATCAAAATTTGATGACTTTCTTCATATCTAAAGCCCAATTAAGTTTTGTTAGCATTTAAGATGATTTTGTAAACATTTTCATTTCCAATCCATCTGCCAATGCTTCCTTATTTTTCAGGAAATATCTTGTAGCTTTCAGGAG
>NW_024393331.1:0-1379 GCF_016617805.1 Bactrocera tryoni
GACACCACCCCATGCCACGACCGCGCGCTGTGCCGCCACAACCAGCCAGGCGAGAAACAATGAAACGACGACCCGAGCGCGGTTCAAACAACCAAAGACGACACCACACAGTCGCCACCCTGACCCGAAGCACAGCACAGAAAAACCGGGGATATGGTCGCATAGCGACATCCTCAGGACTGTGCGAAGAATGATACTGCTGCGTAAAAATTTGGGGAAAATGTGACCAAGATGAGAATATGGGCGAAGCTAAAACACCCTGAGGTGTTTCCGATGTGCCTTGAATACGGACATCCGGCGAAAGCATGCAACAATCCAGATGACAGGAGCGAGTGCTGTGTCAAGTGTGGAGAAACTGGACACTTTGCGAAGTCATGTAATAAAACCCCGTCATGCAGTGCATGTAAGAAAAAGGGCAGGGAAAACATCGGCCACCAAATAGGAAGCAAAAAGTGTCCCCTCTATCAAGAGGCGTGTAAAAGCATAAAAAAATGAGAGTCATGCAACTCAATTTAAACCACTGTGAGGCTGCACAAGAGCTTCTTAAGCAGACGGTTTACGAGGAAAAGGTCGATGTAGCCATACTATGCGAACAGTACAAAAATATAAGCGGAGCGACATGGATCTCTGACAACACAAACAAAGCTGCCATATGGGCATGTGGAGGGGAAATGTTTCAGGACAAACCGCTATTAGGGAAATCTTGTGGGATTCTATAGCTGCTACATACCGCCAAGCATATCGCAGATTGATTTTGAGAAAATCCTGGACGAACTGGTCAGAGAAATTCTGTGTACTACGAGAAACGTGATAGCAGGCGATTTTAATGCATGGGCGATGGAGTGGGGTAGCATCTGCACAAATAGGCGTGGAGATGCTCTGCGGCTAAATCGCTACTCGAACGGCGCGGGAGCACAAGAACCTGCTGGAAACAGAATGGACAATAGCCACCGATGTGGGAGTTATTAGAAGCGGCAGAGGATTTGGCAAATGGGAAGTACCAGGTGTTGATGGTATCCCAAATAAGGCTTTAAAGATTGCTATTAACCACAATGCGAAACCCTTTGCTGAATTGTTTACACGGTGTTTACAAAAAGGTGTCTTCCCGAAAATATGGAAAAAACAGAGACTGGTCTTGTTGCAGAAGCCAAATAAACCAGCAGGAGAGCCCAACTCATATCGACCGCTCTGTATGCTGGATACGACCGGCACGATACTAGAGCGGATAATCTGTGCTCGATTAGAGCTGCATCTAGAAAAGGAAGGAGAGAAAGGTCTGTCTGAAACCAATATGGATACCTCTTGAAGTTGGTCGCCTCGTCGTGGCGAAGGGCTTAAGTAAGAGTAAAGCGTGCATCCCAAAGGAAACGCACTCTAAT
>NW_024393332.1:0-1214 GCF_016617805.1 Bactrocera tryoni
CATATTAAAGTTGATTAACTTTCTTTATCTTACTAAAGTTGACATAAATCCATAACGGCAGTGCGTTTGGAAAAATTCCATAATTTTACATTTAGGTATAAAATCGATTTTCTTGTACATATATACACATTAAGAAATCCAGAACAAGTTGCTTCAAATCATTTACTTTACATGTTAAAGTTAATTAACTTTCTTTATCTTACCAATGTTTACATAAGGCCATAACGGCAGTGTATTTGGAAAAATTCCATAATTTTACGTTTAGGTATAAAACCGATTTTCTTGCACATGCACATTAAGAAATCCATATCAAGTTGCCTCAAATCGTAATTTTCGCATATTGAAGTTGATTAACATTCTTCATCTTACTAAAGTTGACATAAAGCCATAACGGCAGTGCATTTGGAAAAATTCCACAATTTTACATTTAGGTATGAAACCGATTTTCTTGTACATATTTACACATTAAGAAATCCAGAACAAGTTGCTTCAAATCATTTACTTTACATGTTAAAGTTAATTAACTTTCTACGTCCTACCAATGTTTACATAAGGCCATAACGGCAGTGTATTTGGAAAAATTTCATAATTTTACATTTAGGTATAAAACCGATTTCTTTGCATATACACATTTAGAAATCCATATCAAGTTGCTTCAAATCATTAACTTTACTTATTAAAGTTAGTTAGCTTTCTTCATCTTACTAAAGTTGATATAAAACCATAACGGACGTGCATTTGGAAAAATTCCATAATTTTACATTTAGGTATAAAACCGATTTCCTTGCACATACACATTTAGAAATCCATATCAAGTTTTTTCAAATCATTAACTTTACATATTAAAGTTAATTAACTTTCTTCATCTTACTAAAATTGACATAAATCCATAACGCCAGTGAATTAGAATAATTCCATAATGTATCATTTTGGTATAAAACCGATTTCCTTGCATATACACATTTAGAAATCCATATTGAGTTTCTTCAAATCATTAACTTCACAGATTAAAGTTAATGGCAGTGCGTTTGGAAAAATTCCATAATTTTACATTTAGGTATAAAATCGATTTTCTTGTACATATATACACATTAAGAAATCCAGAACAAGTTGCTTCAAATCATTAACTTTACATATTAAAGTTAATTAACTTTCTTTATCTTACCAATGTTTACATAAGGCCATAACGAAACCGATTTTTTTGTACATATTTA
>NW_024393333.1:0-1997 GCF_016617805.1 Bactrocera tryoni
AAAAAAAATTCGTTATACTATGTTGTTTAATATTTGGAGTGTACTATATAAATATTAGAATATCTGTAAATTTTCGCAAGTCTCTAACCCACTAAGAGCGTTCTCTTAATTTTTCACACTAAAGTTTATGATAGATAGTAATTTATCAGGTCAATTATTGAATAAATTTTCTTTTGCATTGTTTAATTAATCAAACTAAAGTCCCAGTATTGAACTTCGGATAAAACATTTCAAGTTCGTAAACATCGTTATTAAAATGTTACGCATTCGCCTACCCCCACATAGCACACTGTACCGCAATCCACTTTAAAATTTTGGAAAAAGTTGGAAAGTCTTTTAAAGAACACTTTCAATTGAAATAAATCCGATTGAAGAATATTCAAAAACACTAAATTTTTCTTTGTTTACCTTATTTAATTATTATCGAAAGGGTTTAGTATCCCCATTGTTTATTCTTACTTATTTCATTTACGAAAATATTCATAGTGCACTAAATATTACAATACGAGGTTACTTAATGTATAGCTCAGATAAGAACCAATTGCAACTGAAAATAATGTAAATATCGAGGGAAAGAAATCAAGTGAATTTTACGTACTAGATGTTAAAACTGTACTTAGAATTGTATACTTTAATTATGTATTACTTAAAAACCAAAGAAGTTCCTTTGACTTTGATCCTTGCATGTATAAAATAATAGCTCTTCCTATTTTGTTTGAAATGAAATTTTGCAGAACCTGGAAATGTTTGTAAGTCTTTGTTTTTTTTTCAAATTAATATTCTGAGAGTATAAAACGTTTGGTTGGACCCAAACTGAGGCTTTCTTACTTACTATTAGCTGCAATTATGGGAACATATAACATCTCAATGCATTCAATTTAAATCCGAAAAGAACGATACGTCTTTTCGCTTCAATTCCTCTTATTTCGCTTGTTATTTCATATATATTATATATTATTAATTAATTTGCATTATAATATAAAAGTGACAATTTTAGTGTGTAGTAATTCGTTAAGGATCTTTTCTGTGTTAAATTCAGATGTGAGCTTAGTTCAGCTCTAGAACTTTTAGTATTGGCATCGGCAATTTATTTATATCCTTTTTAAACTTGAGACGTTTTGCACATGGAAAAGGTTTGGGAAGAATTTAGTATACCATCCCAGGATTTCGAGAATAAAATGGGTATGGTCGGATAGAGGAGATTCTCCAGATCACGAATATATATGGTTATAGCCGCAGGAAGCTTATAGTTTTCGAGTTATTCGCGTTTTAAGTTGAAAATTTGCAATATTTTAATTACATATTTTCGATATATAAAATTAATTTTGCACTTATATTTTTCACTTTTATATACACTACATCACTTATTCATTTGCACACATTTATTTTATATAATATAGTGCAAAAATAGCTTTTAATAAACATTTAAATTATTGTTGAATTTGATTATTTAAGAATAACAAATGAATTACAAACTGTCATATAATCAGTGTTACCTTATCAACATCATTTGTAAAATAACTAAATAACATAAAGGGAACAGATTATACCGCAAATACGAAAATCAACAACCTATAAAAAACAATATCCCTTGTCCGTCTAACACCAGGGTGTATCAGAATTTTTTCGCGTTGAACTCCTTTTTGCGTGGGCGGCCTTCGGCCGCGCTTCAAAAAAATAACCCTGGTCGGTCAAACACCGTGGTGTATCAAATTTTTTTCGCGTAGAACTCCTTTTTGCGTGGGCGGCCTTCGGCCGCTCTTCAAAAAAATAACCCTGGTCGGTCAAACACCGTGGTGTATCAAATTTTATTTGCGTAGAACTCCTGTTTGCGTGGGCGGCCTTCGGCCGCGCTTCAAAAAACATAACCCTGATCGGTCAAACACCGGGTATATACATTTTTTTCTCCCGTAGAACTCATTTTTACATTGGCAGCCACTTAAATTTTTTATATTTTTTTTTTAATGTTTATCACGCCACCAAACACAAGGAAGCAT
>NW_024393334.1:0-1031 GCF_016617805.1 Bactrocera tryoni
ATACACTGTCGCTATGGCTATACGACAACTCTATGACAACTCCAATAACATCAAAACGGGCTAATTAGCATAAATATGTAAAGTTCATATTTTTACGCAACCTGATATCGATTGCATAATGTGTATGTACCAAAAAATCAATTCTACACCTTAATTTAGGATTGTTAAATTCTTACAAATACACTGTCGCTATTGCTATAGGACAACTCTATGACAACTCCAATAACATTAAAACGGGTAATTAGCAAAAATATGTAAAGTTCATATTTTTACGCAACTTGATATCGATTGCATAATGTGTGTGTACCAAAAAATCGATTCTACACCTTAATATAAGATTGTGAAATTGCTCCAAAGACAATGTCGCTATGGCTGTACACAACTCTATGAAACCTCCAATAATATCAAAACGGTTAAAAAGCATAAATATGTAAAGTTCATATTTTTGCGCAACTTGATATCGATTGCATAATGTGTATGTACCAAAAAATCAATTCTACACCTTAACTTAAGATTGTGAAATTGCTCCAAAGACACTGTCGTTATGGCTATACGACAACTCTATGAAAGCTCCAATAACATCAAAACGGCTAAATAGCATAAATATGTAAAGTTCATATTTTTACGCAACCTGATATCGATTGCATAATGTGTATGTACCAAAAAATCAATTCTACACCTTAATTTAGGATTGTTAAATTCTTACAAATACACTGTCGCTATTGCTATAGGACAACTCTATGACAACTCCAATAACATTAAAACGGGTAATTAGCAAAAATATGTAAAGTTCATATTTTTACGCAACTTGATATCGATTGCTTAATGTGTATGTATCAAAAAATCGATTCTACACCTTAACTTAAGATTGTGAAATTGCTCCAAAGACACTGTCGTAATGGCTATACGACAACTCTATGACAACTCCAATAACATCAAAACGGCTAGTTAGCATAAATATGCAAAGTTCATATTTTTACGCAACTTGATGTCGATTGCTTAATGTGTATGTAGCAAAAAATCGATTCTAC
>NW_024393335.1:0-2755 GCF_016617805.1 Bactrocera tryoni
TTTTTTTTCAAGATGCTGTAATGTCTCTAATTCCTTTCTATGTTATGTATGATCTATGTTTGGCAGAGAACCACTTTCGGTTAGATACCCCACTTTTTGCCAATGGCTTCTCTACAGTAGTACAAATCAATCGATAGTAGGGGTGCTTAAAAGGTTTGCCTTAAATTTTAAAGTTATTTTAAATATTGCTCTTTATCTCATATGCCTGCTGAACTCGATTTGGTTCATATCAATCTCAGACGACTTGCCACATAAATATGCACATATATCTTTCTTTAGCCTATTAAAGATAAATATGGTGAAGAAGTGGCTCTGTCAAAGTAAATAAGCGTGAAAATGTCTGCTTAGATATATTACACTACTGTAATGATGTATTCGAATTTTGACACTTGGGTTCAGTTGCTTTTGATTGAAACCCGCACAGATGCCACATCTAATCGATGTGTTTTATATTCATAAATAAAATATTTAAAGTCTTGTACATGTGATACACATATATGTAATATACAAATACATAAACTCCTGCAGGCGCATAATTTTTCTGCAAAAAACTTTACCAGCTGAATTATTATTGTTGAAATATTCACGAAATGTATGTACATATATACCATGATTTATGGTCTCACATATGTGCTTATATCGGGTGATTTTTTAAGAGCTTGATAACTTTTTTTAAAAAAAAAACGCATAAAATTTGCAAAATCTCATCGGTTCTTTATTTGAAACGTTAGATTGGTTCATGACATTTACTTTTTGAAGATAATTTCATTTAAATGTTGACCGCGGCTGCGTCTTAGGTGGTCCATTCGGAAAGTCCAATTTTGGGCAACTTTTTCGAGCATTTCGGCCGGAATAGCCCGAATTTCTTCGGAAATGTTGTCTTCCAAAGCTGGAATAGTTGCTGGCTTATTTCTGTAGACTTAAGACTTGACACAGCCCTACAAAAAATAGTCTAAAGGCGTTAAATCGCATGATCTTGGTGGCCAACTTACGGGTCCATTTCTTGAGATGAATTGTTCTCCGAAGTTTTCCCTCAAAATGGCCATAGAATCGCGAGCTGTGTGGCATGTAGCGCCATCTTGTTGAAACCACATGTCAACCAAGTTCAGTTCTTCCATTTTTGGCAACAAAAGTTTGTTAGCATCGAACGATAGCGATCGCCATTCACCGTAACGTTGCGTCCAACAGCATCTTTGAAAAATACGGTCCAATGATTCCACCAGCGTACAAACCACACCAAACAGTGCATTTTTCGGGATGCATGGGCAGTTGGCCACCAAGATCATGCGATTTAACGCCTTTAGACTATTTTTTTGTGGGGCTACGTCAAGTCTAAAGTCTACAGAAATAAGCCAGCAACTATTCCAGCTTTGAAGACAACATTTCCGAAGAAATTCGGGCTATTCCTGGCCAACAATGCTCGGAAAAGGTTGCCCAAAATTGAACTTTCCGAATGGACCACCTAAGACGCAGCTGCGGTCAACATTTAAATGAAATTAAAAAAAGTAAATGTCATGAACCAATCTAACGTTTCAAATAAAGAACCGATGAGATTTTGCAAATTTTATGCGTTTTTTTTTAAAAAAAAGTTATCAAGCTCTTAAAAAATCACCCGATACATGTATGTATATGTATGGATACAGTTATGTGCTTGTGTTGCATTTTTTCTATGATGTGTGGTTACACGATCTACATGACCTGAATTTCACTTCTTTTATGTTTCGTTTAACAATTTTTATTTATTTTGCTTGCTTTTCGTTCTCGTTTCATATTTTCATCCATTTTGATTGCGTTTTTGAGGTACGTGTATAGCCTTTGTTTTATAAAACAAAAAAAAAAACAAAAAAAAAGAAGAAAACAACGAAAATGCACACATTTGTTTCCTTCCTATTTATTTGCTTGGTTTGATGATGCTTCCGAAAAATTGCAGACCGAGAAATGGAAATGAGAGACGTTAACTGGCAAATACTAGTTGAAGAAAATGTAAATACTATACTCTCATAAATCAAAGATGTATGTATGTATATCTGGCGAAAAAATCATAACTGAAACAAAAAAATGTCTAACATATGTACATATATATGTATGTCTGTAACACATATAGTATATGACGCAGTAATATATTATACATACAATAGTTTGTGTGCATATATATTACAGTGATTCAAAAAAAAAATTTTCTTTTTTCGTTTGGTACTCGGAAAAATTGGTTCCTAGACACCTCTAAGAAAGCCTCTCCAAATATGGGTTTTTAATTGTAACGGGATGGTCCTCCTACATACAGTTTTCTATTTTTTCTTATTATCAGATAGAAAAATTTATATCTCGCTTCCAATTACTTGAAAAAATTTCTTGTTCCTAAGATTTTGTTGGAAATTTAATGCTCTACAAAAAAGGTCTATTAAGATTTTTTCGTAAACCCAAACTGTGCATTGACAGCAGCACGAAACTTCACTATCAATATTTGCATGCATTTTCAACGGTATATGCTTATGCCAAGCAGTGCAACGCCATGTTAGCACACGCGCATAAATATTTCAACATAATTCGCTTTAAATACAAAAATACGAAATACAGTGGGTATAGGTATGTATATACATACATATACATATACAAGTATATGTGTACCATCGCATGTGAATTGCATTTATTTTAATAAAAATGTTAATTACATTAAGAAGCCTTGGGAAAAATAAGTAAATTAATAGTAATAAAATGAATTGAGTGCACGCTATAAAATATTGAGTGTGAGAAC
>NW_024393336.1:0-528 GCF_016617805.1 Bactrocera tryoni
AGCCATAACAGCAGTGCATTTGGAAGAATTCGACAATCTTATATTCAGGTATAAAGTAGATTTTCTTGCATATGCACATTTAGTAGTCGATATTGAGTTGCTTTAAATCATTAACATCAATTATTTAAGGTAATTAACTTTCTTCATCTTGCTGAAGTTGACATAAAGCCATAACGGCAGTGCATTTGGAAGAATTCGACAATCTTATATTCAGGTATAAAGTCGATTTTCTTGTATATACACATTTAGTAGTCGATATTGAGTTGCTTAAAATCATTAACATCAAACATTTAAGTTAATTAACCTTCTTCATTTTACTGAAGTTGACATAAAGCCATAACGGCAGTGCATTTGGAAGAATTCGACAATCTTATATTCAGGTATAAAGTCGATTTTCTTGTATATACACATTTAGTAGTCGATATTGAGTTGCTTCAAATCATTAAGATCAAATATTTAAGATAATTAACCTTCTTCATTTTACTGAAGTTGACATAAAGCCATAACGGCAGTGCATTTGGAAGAATT
>NW_024393337.1:0-1869 GCF_016617805.1 Bactrocera tryoni
AAGAGGTCCAAAAAAGAACCCGCGGAGATTCTCTCCTCCTACAACTGCATTCCTATAAAATAGGGTCACTGCGTTCCAGAGGCCATTCGGGGCGGTTTCTTCTATGTTAATCTGATATGTGAATAGGTAGAAACCGCTGGAAAAGAGAAACAGTGAGTTTTTTCACGGATGGATCGAAGCTATCAGGGAGTTTCGAATAATGTGTTCTTTTTAAGACAGAAGTGGCTGTTATTAAGGTGGCGATAGAGGTACTACTACGAAGTTCGGCCTCCTTCTGGGAGGTATGCATTCACTCCGGCAGGAGAGCGACAATACCAAAGCTGAACTCGCTAACTGTGCGCTCAAAGATGGTCATGGTGTGTCTGCCCTCACTAGAATACCATTATACTATATCATCATCAGACTCATTTGAGTGCGTGGTCATGGCGGTATCGCTATAAACGGCAAAGGCGATGAGTTAGCCAGATTGGCATTCTTACCCCGCTTACAACGGAATGTGACCAAGTTGGAACTCCATTGGTGTCTTGCTATCTAGCATTGGACCGATAGACCTGACGTGCGCTTAACAGGCGTTGGTCGACGATCCGTTCCTATGCGACTGCAAGTTCTTTTAGACGTAGAGTAGAGCTCAGAAGATCTACTTAACTACTTGCTCTTAGCCAAGTTATTCTTGCCGATATCGTAAGGATTCCTGTTGATCATTGTTCTATAAACACTCATGCGGTAAAACTAAAAATGTTGTCAAAGTTATATGGAGGATGTAGAGGTGGAAACATCTAAACACTTTATTCTCTATTATGGAGCCTTTACTCGACTGAGGCCGAAACATCTCGGCACTCATACCAGCGTTGAACCAGAAGACTCAAAGACCTCCGTCGAATTGAAAGCGTTTTATAATCTATTATGTAGAAGTTTTAGGTACCACAATGTTCCAGAAAGCTAAGCTGTCCAAGTGTCATCCCTATTAGGATCGACCTCTTTATCTAACCTACTATTCACTAAACCTAATTGGTTATCCCAAAGCCTTGAAGTTATATAAATTATTGTTTAGTAATGCATATAGTAAAATTATTTAGAAATTTGTTATTAGAATCTTATATCGATTTTTTATATATTTACTCTTAAGGAGAAAAATTATTAATGTTTATACAAGTTTCGTCCTATCAGTTTAGAAAATATGTGGTTCAAGGTATACTTTTAAATCGCTTTATAGCTTTAATTGTTGTTGTCGAAACTGCAGTTGCAATGTCTACACTAAAACTCCTATGCCATTAAGACTTAACAACAGAGCCGTCAGCGCAGCATTTTCCCTTCGAGAAAAAGAAGCAAAATATGTTGGTCTTGTGATGAATTAGGGCTAAACACAGTATCTGGATACAACATGAAAAAAATTCCTCGTTGTTTGCAGTTATATATTTCATAAATTTCACCAATAATCTAGACCTGGAGATCAAGCGCAGAATAACTTTTGCAGTAGGCAATTGAGAAACAGATCCTTCTCTCGACGAATAAAAATTATGCTTTATAAACTCCCATTTTTCCCGTTCTATTACAGCGAGCTGTGATGAGAAAACACTTGGAGCATTCGAAAGAACTATTCCCGTAAGATCTTTAGAATCGTCCGCGTGAGCAATGGATATCGAAGAAGAGGAAACCACGAACTGTATGAGTTCTACGGCGACATGGATATAGTTAAGCGCATAAAAATCCAACAAATGCAATGGTTAGGGAAAAAAGCGACCTATCTGCTTTTGGTATGACCAATAAAGAATAGATGTAAGTGGTGATATTTTGTGTTCTCGGTCGTCACCGACCCCCGGTTGCAGTTCCAAAAAATACGAAGAGGTTTGTTGTTGAATAATATAAATA
>NW_024393338.1:0-1373 GCF_016617805.1 Bactrocera tryoni
GAAAAAAATACATCACGGTTTGTTTTTGTTGCGCGATTCGCGGGTCACCCTATTAATATTATATATCATCCATAATATTTGTCTTCATTAAAAGACTTACATACATGACAAATGCAGTCAGACCGTTTTTTAACTCACCCAAGATCACGGATGCATTTATGGTATACATTAATTTTGATTAGATCCTATTTTTAAAAATTATTTTTATATGCATAAAACCTTAAAAACATCCACTAAAATCACTCTTCTTTATTGCATATAATAAGCCATACTACTACTTAATAAGTTAATACAAATCCTTATTGAGCAATTTTCAAAAATTAAGCGAACGGAAGCGGCAGCAGATAAGTAATAAGGCATTTGCTCGCCGCACTCGCAGAGGAAATTATGCTGCGGCAGAGAAAATAAGTACGATGGAGGTGAAAATGGAAACGTAGTAACAGTCACCCTGCAGGAAAACTGTTGATTCATAAACGTTAATGAAATTGCATGCTGAAAAATATATAATAAATAACAATATGTAAATATGGTACTACACCTTTTGATTCTAATGAACAACAGTAAATACGAGGTATGACAATTAAGTAATGAGACTGATTCCATAGTTGAAAATTATTCTACAACTCTGCCATCCCCTTCAAAGGCAGCTATACAGCGATTCCAGCGCGTTTTCCAACGCTGCGTAACATTTCTGGAACGCTTCGACTGGGATGTCCTCGTCACGGCCGCCTGGATGTCCGTAATCGACTCAAAATGGGTTCCTTTGACCACCGATTTTGTTTTAGGAAACAAAAAAGTCACAGGGTGACATGTCGGGCGAATAAGGCGGCTGTTGCAACACGGCGATCCCTTTAGAGGCCAAATACTGGGGCACGCTGAGGGCGGTGTGGCACGGCGCGTTGTCGTGATGAAGGATCCACTTACGAGGGAGGTCTGGGCGCACCCAGTTGACTCGTTTTCGCAATCTTTCGAGTACTTGGCAATAGTAGACTTGATTCACAGTTTTCCCCGGTGGAACGAATTCTTTGTGGACGATTCCACGGCAATCAAAAAAGGCAAAAGCTCATGCGGCCTTTTTTCGGGCGGGTGGCGCGCGGAGACAACCATTGTGAGCTTGGGAACGAGTGGGCACGCAAATTTTTATGGCGACGCATTGCTCTTGATTTCGTTTTTCCATTTTCGTGACGAGCACTACAAACACGTCCTTAATGTATTTCATCCTATGCCCGAAACAAACAAAGAGCAAACACCGATTATGTAGACCTCGGTTCATATGGCAAATTTTTAATTGATCATATTGGTCACCCTGTGAGGTCTAATATTGAAATTCGTGGATAATAAATTTGTTGCCAAAAATGTTTAAAAAATTATCC
>NW_024393339.1:0-655 GCF_016617805.1 Bactrocera tryoni
GACATTTTTAATATTTTGCATGAAGGGGGTATTCTGGTCTAGAAGCGTGAATTTCAGGTAATTTTTAAAGTGTCGTAAAAAAAAGGCAGTTAATATTTTTACTATCCATTTTTTTTATTAGTTATTTGTTAATTTTAGAAGAGTACAGAAAAAAATAAAAAACTAAAAAAAGGAAAAAATTTCAAAAATTATGAGCTGACGACGTGGAAGTCCCTAAAAATTTCCACGCGACCTTATCCATGATTTCAACCCTAATAGTTATCTGAAACAAAAAAAAAAAAAAGATTATTAATCTAGAATAATGTCGCAATGGCCGGAACTACGGAAAAGTGGGAAAAAATTTTTTCATAAAATGGCGACTGAATGAAAAAAAAATGTTTTTTTGGATCACTTTTCTGGCTATTTCGAATTTTTTAAAAATAATAAAAATAAAAATTTGGGGATGGGCCTTGTTTCAGCCATAGACAAGCCTATAAAGAAGACTCTATAAAAATTTTAAATAAATCGGTCCAGTAGAACCTGAGAAGTCGTGAGTATCGTTCCGAAAAAGTCAGTTTTGAGAAAAACGCGTTTAAAGATTAGGAGACAATTCTAGTGAATACAGACGCCACGTCTCAAAATCGGCTGTATCTCCGAAAATAAGTTTCAAGATATG
>NW_024393340.1:0-2313 GCF_016617805.1 Bactrocera tryoni
TGCCAATTATTATATATAAAAATTACGTGTCAGGTTGTTTGTCCGTGATGGACTCCTAAACTACTGAACCGATTTTAGCAAAGTTTAGCACACTGTGTTCAGTGTGAACCAACTAAGAAGATAGGATAGTCAAAACAACTCATAAATAGGATATATGTACAGTGAAAGCTGCATTAAATTGACGCTCTATTAAGCGGACAACTCTATTAACTGGACAGAAAAGCTGGTAACCAGACCTTGAGAAAGCAGCCTTAAATTCGTTATCCAAATGAAATTATATTTTCGTACAGATATCCATATGTACAAACATATTAGTAAACCTCAACTACAATCCCTTGGATTCTTATACCGACAAAAACTTTTTCGCCTTTATTCGTAAATAAAATTTTCACTGCATTAAATAGTTTATAATACATATGAATAATAGTATAAAATTTATACCACAGCAACGCGTGGTCGGATCCGCTAGTATGTATACATATTATATTTAATTCAATTTTGATGGACTCGGGCTTGTTTGTTGTGGCATTCTTTGAACAATGAATGAACTTAGTAAGTTATAAAAAAAAGAATTTCAAAAATTATTATTTTTGAATTTTTGATTCCAACATTATTTTATTATATAACACATTAATGCCGTCATAAAGGTCATCTGCCTTCACGTTCAAAAATAAGTTAAAAACTGATTGTGCGAAGAGATATATCGGTGATTTTTTAAGAGCTTGATAACTTTTTTTTAAAAAAAAACGCATAAAATTTGCAAAATCTCATCGGTCTTTATTTGAAACGTTAGATTGGTTCATGACATTTACTTTTTGAAGATAATTTCATTTAAATGCTGACCGCGGCTACAGCGTCTTTAGGTGGTCCATTCTGGAAAAGTCCACTTTGGGCAACTTTTTCGAGCATTTCGGCTTTGAATAGCCCGAATTTCTTCGGAAATGTTGTCTTCCAAAGCTGGAATAGTTGCTGGCTTATTTCGTAGACTTTTTAGACTTGACGTAGCTCCCACAAAAATAGTCTAAAGGCGTTAAATCGCATGATCTTGGTGGCTAACTTACGGGTCCATTTCTTGAGATGAATTGTTCTCCGAAGTTTTCTCAAATGGCTATATATAGAATCGCGAGTTGTGGGTGGCATGTAGCGCCATCTTGTTGAAACACATGAGTCAACATTTAAATGAAATTATCTTCAAAAAGTAAATGTCATGAACCAATCTAACGTTTCAAATAAAGAACCGATGAGATTTTGCAAATTTTATGCGTTTTTTTTTAAAAAAGCTTAGCAAGTTATCAAGCTCTCAAAAATCACCTGATATATTAAAAGTAGCTTCTAAAGCACCCATGGGCACTGAGTATTTGGGTCAGGTGGAAATCCAGGTCCTCATGTTGTCTCTCTATCCACGAATGTATGTCGGAAATTAGTCTGTAGGTCCTGCGTCCTTTAGATGAAGTTTGCCACCGTTGCATGCATTGTGAGGCTTCTGATTCTTTTCTTTCCATTTGCTACGGCGGCTGCGGCACCATTATTGTGTTGTTTTTGTTTTGAACAAAAATTGCAGGTAATATGCTGTATTGCCCGTACGATCCTTGTGCAAAGTGATGCACCTTCACATTCGACCTAACATCGCGTGCTTTTTTCGATCTTGGCTCATGCTTCAGCTTTCCTTGGGATGATTGAATTTTGGCTTACATGTCAGAACCATAAACACTGGAATCATCACCAGTTATGACTCTATGTAGCATATTTGGGTCGTCGAAAACTAAGTCCAACATCTCTTTAAACAATGTCAAAGTTGTTTTTGATCGAAAGGAGCAATTTGGGAATAGGCAAAAATCGAAGATGACCCTAAACGCATTCAAATTAACTGAACCTTCAAAATGGCTGACTTTGTACAAACCTCTTACAGAGAGGCGGCCAGACAGACGTACATAGCTAAATCGACACAGATCGTCATGATGATCATTTGTATAAACATTTTATATCGTCTCCGACGTTTCCTTCTGGATATTTTAAAAATCATAGAACACTTAATATTCCTAAGGTATACAAATCTTTAACATTTTTCTAAATAGAAAAAAATAAATCTGTTTTGTTTTTGATAATCAAACATAATGGAGCGAACATCTTTTTCGATTATTAATATAACTTACTATTTTGAAAAAGGTGTTGCTAGGCAGCGCGAATGATAAAGAAAGGCGACAAGATGATGTGAATCATACCAAGGTAACAGTAACAATGAGCGAAACCAAGTAGTATGCCGCGACAAAACCAGTGAAAGGAAGTGGCTGCATCTCTAAATTACTTTGAATT
>NW_024393341.1:0-1875 GCF_016617805.1 Bactrocera tryoni
AGCCATAAAAAACTCGTAAAAACTCTAGATGTTAGCAAAAAATTGAACAAAAGCCAAGCTTATGTATAACAATAGCAACAACCAAAGTGCGTTTAAAGAATGCACGCCAACAACAACAGCAACAATCAAAGCGCAGCAAAGAATTTTTAAATGAAAGTCCCATGCAAAAAACTTGAAAATATCAGCATAGTATAGTAGCTACAACAATAACAGCAAAGGTGTTAGCAACAACATCATACAAAGAGTTGGTAACACAAGGTGAACGAGCGAGTCACCCCCCTCCGTCGCGTTACCGAGTCCACCGCCGTAGCATACACTTAGGCGCATATGCACCGGATCTTCGTTGGCAAGTTCTCTGCAGCAATTAAGAGCGTCAGCATAAAATCTGCAACAATCGTTGTGGTTGCATATTACTAAGTTTAGTCTCTTTACGGCCCATAATTTCAGCAAGAATCATTTCAGTAACACTAATCTCCTGGGTCGAATCTTGCAGAACTCCCACAGTTGATCTACTGACTGATGTCCAGGGCATATGGCAGTGAGAGCCGAATAACAGGAGATGGTGAACCCGATTATCCAATCGATGACCATGGAGCGGACGTTCGAATAGCAATTACCCACCTGAAGAACAACACAGCGGCAGGGTCGATGGATTGCCGGCCAAGCTATTGAAATACGGCGGCGAAGAGCTGAAAAGGTGTACGCATCAGCTTCTTTGAAAGATATGATCGGATGAAAGCATGCCCAACAATTAGAATTTAATTTTACCTTGCCCAATCCACAAAAATCCAACAACTGGCCAAATATTCACCATCACCATCACTGTTGAAAGTCATAACTTTGAAGTCGTAGATAATTTCGTCTAACTTGGAACCAGCATCAACACCAACAACAACGTCAGCCTTGAAATCCAACGCTGGATATCTCTTGCCAACAGGTGCTACTTCCGACTGAGTAGGCAACGACGAACAAAAACCAAACTCTATAAGACAAACTCACTATTTCCGTCCTGCTATATGTAGCAAAGTCATGGACAAAGACAACATTTGATAAGTAGACGTTGGAGATTTATAATCTTTTGCGCTTTGGTTAAGTATCGCAGTCGATGGAACGATTAGCTGTATGATATCTACGACAGCATTTAGATAGTTCAGCGAATTAAAAGACAGTGGCTATGCTGGCTAGGCTATGTCGCCGGAATGGACAAACACACTCCCCCTCTTAAAGTATTCGACGGGGGAAGCAGAGGAAGAGGTAAATCTCAACACCGTTGGAAAGAGCAATTAGAGAAAGAATCTCCGATCGACGCCAACCAGCGAAAAGGAAGAACGACTAGCGCGCTATTGTAAACTCGGCAACAACTGCTTAAGCTGTGTCTACGCTAATAAAGAAGAAGAAGAATATTCTGGGTCTGAAATATATCGAAGCTAATTTAAAAAGAATTTTCGTCATGAAACAAACCGCTCTATATTTTCGGTTATTGGAAAATCGAAATAGAGGGCTACCCGATTGAACTTCTGCTACTTATATCACGCAAAAGGTTGGAGAAGCAAAGTGGTTATTGCTCAATGAGCTTCAAACTCAAAGAACTCCAAGCAGTTTGCGCTTAAGACTATAACTTGCAACCAACTATTACTTACAATCTCTTTCAAGACCCCAGGTCAGTGTCCGCTGTCCCTTTCTTACCTCTCAATATAAGTCCCTCGTCTCAAATCCAACTTAAATGACTCAATGCTAAAAGCCAAGCATCGCAAACAGCTACGCCAAACCGCTGCAAAATTGCTTGGGGTGCTCTGTGGCTAATTTTAATGCAACATGTTCAATAGGTTGTACGTTCACACACACACATACCTACAAATGTGGCTGTTTCATATA
>NW_024393342.1:0-1244 GCF_016617805.1 Bactrocera tryoni
CCTATCATATTCTTCTTTCCAAATCTTCCAAAATTGGCATTTCATATTTTGAAGAAGATTCCATCTATCCAATGTTGTCAAATTTTTTTCTTGAAACGGTTCTGGCGCACTCAATAAAGATCTTCCAATTAGAAAATACCCTGGAGTAAGTATGCTGTCATAATCTTCTCCAGTTGTATAAAGTGGGCGTGAATTCAAAAATGCTTCAATTTGTGTTAACAGTATAGTTAACTTTTCATATGTTGTTGATGATGTGTTATAGATTTAACACCTGACTCCCAAATTCCTCCAAAATGAGGACTAACCGGGGAAATAAAATGCCACTTGATACCTTCTTTTTCCATGATTTGTTAAATAACTCAGTTATTTGTACTAGCTAGTTTCAAGTCTTTGTCTAAAGATTTTGCTGTTTCAACAAAGTTTGTGCCATTGTCTGAATATATATTGGCACTTTTTCTTCGCTCTTGTTTTGCACTTTAGTACTCTCCTCTTCACTGCTTTCATCTTTCGGTGATTGTTGTATGTGTTTTGTTGGTAGACATCCCAACCGTTTTGTCTTCTGGCTTTTGGATTCAGTACTGCATCTTCTGCTGTCATACCTTCATCGTCATTCCATTTCCAAAGGAGGGATTTTATTGTTTACATCATTAAATGTGCATTGCTCCTCAAAAGTAATTTCCTCCACTCGCAGCTTGCCTTTCTTCGATATGTCATTTATACGAGGCTTCTCGAAAGTTAAATCTTCTACGCGCAGTTTGCTTTTCTTTGACATGTCATCTATGCGAGGCTTCTCGAAGGTTATATCTTCTACAGGCAGCTTGCTTCCTTCGATATGTCACGCAACGCTTCTCGAATCGTAAATCTTCTACACGCAGCTTACCAAAAGTAATATCTTCTACTCATAGCTCATCTTCTGTATTTTTTAAAATGCTTTTTTTTAATCTTTTCATAATGTCAGTGACATCAAAAGATAGATCTTCTATCTCAACATTAAAATATGAATTGTTGTATTGGAGTGTCAATTCGTGGAAATTTCTTTCCATGTTGCTCCATAAATTCCTAAAACGATCTTTATATCTTTCAAGTTCATCTTCGTCGGCAGTATACATTTATTTTTATGCCGACCTTTTTACAATAGTCTGCTCTTGAAGGTTTATTCTATTAGCAGTCGACCTTTATGTCGACCTTTTTACAATACTACTCGCTCGCTTTACCATGTGTGGCCTCGCAATCCTGCCGCAATT
>NW_024393343.1:0-2266 GCF_016617805.1 Bactrocera tryoni
GTAGGAATAGAAAATAGGTTGAGGGCTTTTCTAAAAGCTCCTCAAATTATCCAACCGATGCTATTTATTTGACCCACCTGCGTCGAATACTTCAGCCGCTAGAGCGTTTACAAAGTTGAAACAAACATGTGATTTTTCTCAAAACACTACATTTGTTTGCCAGGCTCCTGGTAGGAATAGAAAATAGGTTGAGGGCTTTTCTAAAAGCTCCTCAAATTATCCAACCGATGCTATTTATTTGACCCACCTGCGTCGAATACTTCAGCCGCTAGAGCGTTTACAAAGTTGAAACAAACATGTGATTTTTCTCAAAACACTACATTTGTTTGTGAACACTATTGCCTCGCTCCTGGTAGGGATAGAGAATAAGTTGAGGGCTTTTCTAAAAGCTTCTTAAATTATCTAACCGATGCTGTTTATTTGACCCACCTACGTCGAACACTTTAGCCGCTAGATCGTTTACAAAGTTGAAACAAACATGTGATTTTGCTCAAAACACTACATTTGTTTGTGAACACTATTGCCACGCTCCTGGTAGGGATAGAAAACAGGTTGAGGGCTTTTCTAAAAGATCCTTAAATTATCTAACCGATGCTATTTATTTGACCCACCTATGTCGAATACTTTAGCCGCTAGAGCGTTTGCAAAGTTGAAACAAACATGTGATTTTTCTCAAAACACTACATTTGTTTGTGAACACTATTGCCTCGCTCCTGGTAGGGATAGAGAATAAGTTGAGGGCTTTTCTAAAGGCTCCTTAAATTATCTAACCGATGCTGTTTATTTGACCCACCTACGTCGAACACTTTAGCCGCTAGATCGTTTACAAAGTTGAAACAAACATGTGATTTTGCTCAAAACACTACATTTGTTTGTGAACACTATTGCCACGCTCCTGGTAGGGATAGAAAATAGGTTGAGGGCTTTTCTAAAAGATCCTTAAATTATCTAACCGATGCTATTTATATGACCCACCTACGTCGAATACTTTAGCCGCTAGAGCGTTTGCAAAGTTGAAACAAACATGTGATTTTTCTCAAAACACTACATTTGTTTTTGAACATTATTGCCACGCTCCTGGTAGAGATAGAAAATAGGTTGAGGGTTTTCCTAAAGGTTCTTTAAATTATCTAACAGGTGCTCTTTATTTTACCCGCCTGCGTCGAATACTTTAGCCGCTAGAGCGTTTACAAAGTTGAAACAAACATGTGATTTTTCTCAAAACACTACATTTGTTTGTGAACACTATTGCCACGCTGCTGGTAGGAAGAGAAAATAGGTTGAGGACTTTTCTAAAAGATCCTTAAATTACCTAACCGATGCTATATATTTGACCCACCTACGTCGAATACTTCAGCCGCTAGAGCGTTTACAAAGTTGAAACAAACATGCGATTTTTCTCAAAACACTACATTTTCTTGCCAGGCTCCTGGTAGGAATAGAAAATAAGTTGAGGGCTTTTCTAAAAGCTCCTTAAATTATCCAACCGATGCTCTTTATTTGACCCACCTACGTCGAATATTTCAGCCGCTATTTCACATTTGTTTGTGAACATTATTGCCACGCTCCTGGTAGAGATATAAAATAGGTTGAGGATTTTCCTGAAAGCTCTTTAAATTATCTAACAGGTGCTCTTTATTTTACCCGCCTGCGTCGAATACTTTAGCCGCTAGAGCGTTTACAAAGTTGAAACAAACATGTGATTTTTCTCAAAACACTACATTTGTTTGTGAACACTATTGCCACGCTCCTGGTAGGGAAAGAAAATAAGTTGAGGGCGTTTCTAAAAGCTCCTTAAATTATCTAACCGATGCTATTTATATGACTCACCTACGTCGAATACTTTAGCCGCTAGAGCGTTTGCAAAGTTGAAACAAACATGTGATTTTTCTCAAAACACTACATTTGTTTGTGAACATTATTGCCACGCTCCTGGTAGAGATAGAAAATAGGTTGAGGGTTTTCCTGAAAGCTCTTTAAATTATCTAACCGATGCTTTTTATTTTACCCGCCTGCGTCGAATACTTTAGCCGCTAGAGCGTTTGCAAAGTTGAAACAAACATGTGATTTTTCTCAAAACACTATATTTGTTTTTGTAATCTATTGCTACGCCCCTGGTAGAGATAGAGAATAGGCTGAGGGCTTTCCTAAAAGCTCCTTAAATTTGCTAACAGGTGCATCTTACCTGACCCACCTACGTCGAATGCGTTATCCGCTAGAGCGTTTACAAAGTTCAAACAAAAATTTGATTTTTTTTCAAAAAACT
>NW_024393344.1:0-2359 GCF_016617805.1 Bactrocera tryoni
CAAAATCGATTTTTTTTATTGTCTTATTAAATTCTATAACACCTCTATAATACATATTATCCTAAATTTTCAAGTTGATCCGAGTAATAGTTTCGATGATACAGCCTTGAGAACTTAAGCGCTCGATACTAGCTAGGCTAAGCGCGTTTTTCTTGAAACTGTGTTTTTGAAGTCGGTTGGCAAGATGTTTTGAGAATTAATCAACCGATATTCATGAAATTTTACACAGGTCTTTGAGATACAATTCTGAAAGACTTTGACGAAGGATTTTTTTTCGATAACAACTCTGTATTTGAAAAAAAATTTCGCGAAGTTTTCACAAAAATTTTCATTTGCTTGTAAAAATGTCTGCCAAAAATTAAATTTTCAGTTTTTTTCTTCATCCAAGCTCTAAGTTAAGGTTTTAACTAAAACACGTATTTTTTCACTTTAGATGATCCTGTAATCCTGCCGACGCGGTCGCTTCTTTTTTCCGAGGGGTCACCAACGTCGCAATGACCGAGCTTAAAACACCTTTTTCCAAAAATTTCAGAAGCTCTTTGTGAATAGTGTGTGTTTGTAATAATCAAAAATTCTCATAAAATATTTAATTTTTTATATGAGAAAAAAATTGTTAAAAAACGCTGTTTTTATACTGGCGAAACCCATGTAACCACTTAAAAGGTCAGTAGGGTAATCTTCTTTCAAAAAAAAAAAAAAAATTTTTTTGCATTTTCTGTTCCCTTATATCCTTACAATTAATTTAGAAACCCATTTTATCATTGGAAGGTTTCGACAAAGGCCCAAAAATAATAATGCCGCTCGACGTTCGGAACGCTCGGGGTACACATCTTAAACTTTAAGCGCGTTTTTCTCAAAACACACTTTTTTAAATTGGCGGACATGATTCCGGTCGAACTACTCAACCGATTTGCTTAATTTTTTTCTCAAATGTTCAGAAAAGCTTGGATATCGTCCTACTAGATTCATAATTTTTTATAATTTATTGACAATATTATGACAAAATTTATATTAAAACAAGTAAGGAAGGGCTAAGTTCGGGTGTCACCGAACATTTTATACTCGCATGATAAAGTGATAATCGAGATTTCATTAAGTGACGTCATTTACATATTTTTCAAATACCGTATTTTTGTAAAGTTTTATTCCGCTGTCATCATTGGTTCCTAATGTACTATATATTATACAGAGAAGGCATCAGATGGAATTCAAAATAGCGTTATATTGGAAGAAGGCGTGGTTGTGAAGCGATTTCACCTATATTTCGTACATGTCATCAGGATGTTAAGAAAATATTACTTTCCAAATTTCATTGAAATCGGTCTAGTAGTTCCTGAGATATGGGTTTTGGTCCATAAGTGGGCGACGCCACGTCCATTTTCAATTAAAAAAAAAGCCTGGGTGCAGCTTCCTTCTGCCATTTCTTCCGTAAAATTTAGTGTTTCTGACGTTTTTTGTTAGTCGGTTAACGCACTTTTAGTGATTTTCAACATAAGCTTTGTATGGGAGGTGGGCGTGGTTATTATCCGATTTCTTCTATTTTTGAACTGTATATGGAAATGCCTGAAGGAAACGACTCTATAGAGGGTTTGGTTGACATAGCTATAGTAGTTTCCGAGATATGTACAAAACTCAGAAGGGGGCGGGGCCATGCCCACTTTTCCAAAAAAGTTAGTTATGTCACTTTATAGGTTTTCGGTTTCCCTCATTTTGTGGGCGTGGCAGTGAGCCGATTTTGCCCATCTTCGAACTTAACCTTCTTATGGAGTCAAAAAATACGTGTACCAAGTTTCATCATGATATCTCAATTTTTACTCAAGTTACAGCTTGCACGGACGGACGGACAGACATCCATATTTCAACTCTACTCGTCATCCTGATCACTTTGGTATATATGACCCTATATCTCACTCTTTTAGTTTTAGGACTTTCAAACAACCGTTATGTGAACAAAACTATAATACTCTCGTTAGCAACATTGTTGCGAGAGTGTAAAAACCTGGGGGAAAATTAAAAAAAAAAACGTTAATTACTTTTTTATTTATCAATATATTTTCATTATTCTAGTAGGGGCGATAACCATTCGCGTATATTTTAAGAATTAATGGGGGTTTTGTGTTTCAGATCATCCAAACATGAGGAATCGTGTCCGCCAGTGAAAAAATGCATTCCATTCATCCAGCTATTTCTGCGACAGATGTCATCAAAAAGTTCCGAAAAAAATTGTTTATACACTCCACGATATACCTCATGATATGTGAAAAAAAGTTCTATTGTAGAATAAAAATTTCTATGAAAAAAGTTAAAAAACAGGCTAGATTAGCCTACTGACCCCTTAAGTTATCGGAGTACTTACTTA
>NW_024393345.1:0-2484 GCF_016617805.1 Bactrocera tryoni
TATAAAGTTGTTTGTGTCTAATTGCCTTTCTATCCGTCTGTCCGATTCGGCTGTAAATGCAGCTTTGCAATTGCGAAGGCAAACAAATGCAGCAAACAAGCGACAGACATTAAAATGTCAGTGCAAAAGATGTTTCGCAGGCAAAACAATTAGCAAGAGGAAAAGTAGTCGCAACGACGAAAAACGAAAAAGGACAAATGCAGCTCGTTTTCGAGCCATTTCAATTGGTAAGCCGGGGTGGCTTACTGTTCGACATGACAATCTAAGACAGCCTACAGCAAAGTTTCCACAAACTTAATTAATCACCGGAAAAGTTTGCAGCTTTTCGGTAATTCATCTTCAATGTGCTTTTGTTGCATAATTGTTGCTGTGTTTTTCTGGAAAAGTAAGAATGTTTATTTTTGATTTTTGGATATCAATTAATGGATATATGTAGAGTAAAATGTTGGATACGAAGAGTTGCAAAAAAATATTAAAGTTTCGTTTTATAATCGGCCTACTGGGCGTACTATTCTTAACAACATCACTCATCTTGAGACCCAGCATTCATTATTGGACAATATTCGACAAGCAATGAAGAAAAGATAGCAGCCCTATCTGAGAGTGTACACGCAGACCGTAAGAGTCGATTAGGTGCCGTGCGCATCAACTCGGACTGACGTGTGAAACGACTTGGTGCATTTTACATCGGGATCTTGAATTGAAAGCAAACAAAATACAGCTTGTGTAAGAACTGAAGCCGCTTGACCTTTCCAAGTTACATCGCTTCGTTCTATCGGCTCTTGAAATATTCCAAGAAAATCTGGCGTTTCGAGCCAAATTTTATTCAGTGATCAGTCTATAACCCTTCAAATATGATGCCGGTGAGAACGTAACCTTTAATGGTGACGTTAACGTGATATGATAACCGACTATTTTATACCTGAAATTGAAGCTCATGATCTCGGCAACATTTGGTTTCATCAAGACGTCGCCACTTCCCACACATCGCATCAATCAATGAATTTAATCAGAGAACACTTCAGTGAGCAGATAATTTCACGTTATGGGCCGGTCGATTGGCCACCAGATCGTGTGCTATCACACCTTTAGAATTTTTCCTGTGGGGATATGTAAAGTTTAAAGTCTGTGCGAACAAACCCGCCTCAATTCAGGCTTTGGAGCAAAACATCACGGTTAAGATTTCGACTCTCGAGCGAGTCAACATTTGAAAGAGATGGTCTTCAAAGAATAAATGCCAAATAATGTTGTTTCGAATGATAAAAAAAACATTCGCTTATAAATTTGAGTTATCAGTATTTTTGCTTTAAAAAATTAGGGAACTTCGAAATGTATCATCCTTTATTTTGCCAGTCTGAAAGGAATGGAGATAAAGTTTGAGCTAAATTCCAATGACTACTGCGGAGTGCTCAAGGATTCGCCGAAATTCTCTATTGCTTCAATTTTTGAAGATTTGGATCACTGCTTCGCAGAAGCTTCTTATGGTGGCACATACACATTTTTCACATGCCGACGAGAGATATGTGGATGGTAAGCCTTTTCAATTATGGGTTGAAATGGGAAGAGAATTTTGGAGGGAAGGGGAGCTACTTGGCAACTGTGGTGATTCGGTACAAGTAGCTGGTATTAAGGTGGTAGTAAACGTTCTCCTACGAAGTTCAGCCTCTTTCCGGGAGGTAAGCTTTCAAAATCCGTGACAGCAAAGTGGTATTACTAGCGTTAACCTCGCTAACTGTGAGCTTAAAGCTAGTCAAGGAGTGTCTGTCCTCATTAGAAGTAGCATGAAGCAATTTTATCATTAGGCTCGTTTTAGCGCAGGCAACTGTCGATTATCTAATCGGAGAGGGCACCCTTGCACTATTCACATGAGAGTGATGCGCGCTTAGTTTTGTTAATTTGTAAGTGTCTTATGATTTATTTTATAAGAATTTTAGGTGCCACAACGAACAGGCGTATCTAAGCGGTTCAAATAAGATCCCTATTAGAATCGAAATCTTAACCCAACATAAGCATAAATATGAAGTTCACAATGGAAAGAAACTCTCAGAGTGAAATCAAAGTAAAAGACATTAAAAAAGCTTAGTAATTTCGTTTGAGTTCTTAGAATGAAGTTTCGGGGGTAGCTGTGACTCTCTTGCTATTGAAACATATTGTATAGACATACTTTATATAAATACAGCTGTCAGTTATCTAGTTTCATATCATTTATGGCAAGTTAATTAGTGTATTTTTGTGATGGTCTGATCTAACCACACAATGTTTTTATATCTTCTCTAGGTTTTTTCCAATTTTTAAGTTCTCTACCAGTGAAAACCTTAATAGTTTTGGCAGAAAAAACGATTTTCGAACTTTAGTTGTGATGTTGCAGCTTAACATAACTTTTTTAGCTTAGATTTAGCTGACATTAGATTATGTATTCAATCGTGTTGCAAGTCCAATATATATTTCCACTTTGTACTGGAAACCACTACAAATACCAATACA
>NW_024393346.1:0-2399 GCF_016617805.1 Bactrocera tryoni
TGGTGAAGGCCTGCTTGGTGTTGTCAGGGAGGGGAAACATATTCTGTATGATTTTGGAAATGAAAATCTCTCGAAAATCAAACAAATTCTGGTAAATATTTTCTGCGATAAAATAGTTTCGAACTTAACTTTTATCATTTTTCAGGATCTCTTGAAAATCGTAAAAACCTCTACTTATTTTACTCCCTGCACTTTTACATTTTATAGCACCTGTTGAAAAAATATTTTTCATTTCCTATATCTTTATATTGTTATTTTTTTGAAATATTCGTTCTTTAAGTCAGTACAATGATTCCAATGATTAATGGAACATCTCTAGTGCAAAATCAAAAACAAAAAAAATATGGGCTATTTTCATATGTCGGTAGGCTATACCTTTAAAACTATCATACTAAAATTATAAACCGGTATCTTTAGTAGTGTTTGAGTTACAACCATTTAAAGTGTAGCCTCTCAGATGAATTAGTTCCTCCGACTTATCTTTATCTGCAGTGATTCCTCGGAAACAAAGGACCCGATCACTGTCAAATTTTCCCAGCTCTCCTTACAATAATCTAATATTTTTTTAATCTGCGCAATAACATAATATTTTTCTTCAAAAATTTGACTGCGTATTCTTAATATAATTGACACGCTTTTTTTGTTTAGGACCTATTGAAAAAATCATTGGAGTTTTCTAAGTCTAAATATGTCAAACGAGATGGTTACTTAGTCAGAAACAGTGGCGGATCCACGGGAGGGAGGAGGTTAACTACAGGAGAGTTAGACAGTAAAAGTTATATATTATTTCCAGTGAGCCACGAAAATCATAAACGATCAACAATTACATATTCGATAATAATATTACCGAAAATAGTATATTATATAGGTTACCGCATTTTCATCATGAGTGACACTCCGCGAAGAAAAGGTCTTTGAGTTGCTAATATATTTTATTTACCCTCCGAGGACTCAATTAAAAAACAGGATATTCAATGTGGTCATCACAGTCATCGAAACGATCACCCATCTCAAAGCTGTGAAGGCTTCTACGGCTTAGCATTCCTCAACATAAACTAAGACATTGCTGTATAACCAGAAGAAGTAATAGAAAGATTTAGTGAAATGAGCAAATACTGTATTGATTTTGTGGAGTAAAATATAAGTTGAAATATACGTCAGAAATAAAATTATAGTCTACAGTTACACATTTCTCAAACCAAGTACGAAATTATACAATATCTTTCCCCCAAAAATTTCTACTCTGGGTCCGCCCCTGGTCAAAAATCTGAACAGTGGAGGAGAAAATGTCTAGATGTTTGATCTCATCTTTTTAGTTGCTGCTTTGACAAGTTGCGCTCTCCAAAATGTTTAACCTCGCCGCACAAGTGCCAATGCGATTATGTTCAATTAGGAAACCTGGCGTGCCTTGGTAAGAGCTATCAATTCAATGAACATTTTATGGGCAAGAAGGCTTTCGCAACTCCACAAGTACTGGTTTGCTGACCCACGCTTACAATTTACATCCGGGCAAGTTAAATATCGAAATAGCTTGATTCTACTGCTAATGAGTCAGCCAGCTCAAGATATGTAGAGCAGCTCTGCTATTGGGGTGGATGCGTACCTTCCTAAAAGAACCCCTTATGCTTAAAGCATACTAACTTACAGTGGTGTGGCAATCTAAAATAAGATTTGAAAGAAATACCGACAGAACACTAGACTTTCGAACTTATTCCTAAGCTTCTATCCATCCATGAAAAAACTCACTTGGTTCTTCTTCACCATCGACTCCGTAAGATCCACATAACATATCTCCAGAAGGTATGTGCGCGTAGAAGATTCTGCTACGAGTAGGGAAAAAACTCTGTACGCCTCTATCCCATCCACATATGTATATATCTCCGTGGTATGTGCGCGGAGTAGGTTTTGTGGAGCATTTGTTCAAGTTATTAAAGCTGCAGTCCAAGCCTTGGTCTTATTCTTGAATAAATTTGGCATAAATACCCATTTCCAGGCAAGGTGGAGTGAAGTTTTAAATATGGGACATGAAGCAATTGAATTTATCACAATAAAAACCCTCTATCGGTTAAAGTACGTATCGTATAAAGAACTGGAATTGTTTCAACAGAGCTTCGCCTAAACTCCGTACATCGAATATGAGGTTCGATTTAAAATACCTTTATGGTTCAATACATCAGAATTTTGCTTTGAAAAATCAAATAAACTTGTTTTCAATTTCTTTGAAAAAAATGTCAACAAGATCCCCCAATAAAGTCATAAAGGTCTAGACTGGCAAAGTCGTTTCACTTTTTTATACAAGGATACGAGTACCATCCACTCACAACACATGATGGTATCATTTAGAATCGGGCCGACATAAATCCTTTTAAGCACAAGTTCTGCTATCTCGAAGGGTCTAC
>NW_024393347.1:0-1954 GCF_016617805.1 Bactrocera tryoni
GTAGGGATAGAGAATAGATTGAGGGCTTTTCTAAAAGCTCTTTTAATAATCTAACCTGTGCAATTTATTTGACCCACCTACGTCGAATACCTTAGCTGCTGGAGCGTTTAAAATTTGAAACAAAAATGTGATTTTTCTCAAAAAACTACCTTAGTTTGTGAACACAATTGCCACGCTCCTCGTGGGGATAAAGGATAGATTGAGGGCTTTTCTAAAAGCTCTTTTAATAATCTAACCGGTGCAATTTATTTGACCCACCTACGTCGAATACTTTAGCCGCTGGAGCGTTTAAAATTTGAAACAAAAATGTGATTTTTCTCAAAAAACTACATTTGTTTGTGTACACAATTGCCACGCTCCTGGTAGGGATAGAGAATAGATTGAGGGCTTTTCTAAAAGCTCTTTTAATAATCTAACCGGTGCAATTTATTTGACCCACCTACGTCGAATATTTTAGCCGCTGGAGCGTTTAAAATTTGAAACAAAAATGTGATTTTTCTCAAAAAACTACATTTGTTTGTGTACACAATTGCCACGCTCCTGGTAGGGATAGAGAATAGATTGAGGGCTTTTCTAAAAGCTCTTTTAATAATCTAACCGGTGCAATTTATTTGACCCACCTACGTCGAATACCTTAGCTGCTGGAGCGTTTAAAATTTGAAACAAAAATGTGATTTTTCTCAAAAAACTACCTTAGTTTGTGTACACAATTGCCACGCTCCTGGTAGGGATAGAGAATAGATTGAGGGCTTTTCTAAAAGCTCTTTTAATAATCTAACCTGTGCAATTTATTTGACCCACCTACGTCGAATACTTTAGCCGCTGGAGCGTTTAAAATTTGAAACAAAAATGTGATTTTTCTCAAAAAACTACATTTGTTTGTGAACACAATTGCCACGCTCCTCGTGGGGATAAAGGATAGATTGAGGGCTTTTCTAAAAGCTCTTTTAATAATCTAACCTGTGCAATTTATTTGACCCACCTACGTCGAATACTTTAGCCGCTGGAGCGTTTAAAATTTGAAACAAAAATGTGATTTTTCTCAAAAAACTACATTTGTTTGTGTACACAATTGCCACGCTCCTGGTAGGGATAGAGAATAGATTGAGGGCTTTTCTAAAAGCTCTTTTAATAATCTAACCTGTGCAATTTATTTGACCCACCTACGTCGAATACTTTAGCCGCTGGAGCGTTTAAAATTTGAAACAAAAATGTGATTTTTCTCAAAAAACTACCTTAGTTTGTGTACACAATTGCCACGCTCCTGGTAGGGACAGAGAATAGATTGAGGGCTTTTCTAAAAGCTCTTTTAATAATCTAACCTGTGCAATTTATTTGACCCACCTACGTCGAATACTTTAGCCGCTGGAGCGTTTAAAATTTGAAACAAAAATGTGATTTTTCTCAAAAAACTACATTTGTTTGTGAACACAATTGCCACGCTCCTCGTGGGGATAAAGGATAGATTGAGGGCTTTTCTAAAAGCTCTTTTAATAATCTAACCTGTGCAATTTATTTGACCCACCTACGTCGAATACTTTAGCCGCTGGAGCGTTTAAAATTTGAAACAAAAATGTGATTTTTCTCAAAAAACTACATTTGTTTGTGTACACAATTGCCACGCTCCTGGTAGGGATAGAGAATAGATTGAGGGCTTTTCTAAAAGCTCTTTTAATAATCTAACCTGTGCAATTTATTTGACCCACCTACGTCGAATACCTTAGCTGCTGGAGCGTTTAAAATTTGAAACAAAAATGTGATTTTTCTCAAAAAACTACCTTAGTTTGTGAACACAATTGCCACGCTCCTCGTGGGGATAAAGGATAGATTGAGGGCTTTTCTAAAAGCTCTTTTAATAATCTAACCTGTGCAATTTATTTGACCCACCTACGTCGAATACTTTAGCCGCTGGAGCGTTTAAAATTTGAAACAAAAATGTGATTTTTTCTCAAAA
>NW_024393348.1:0-2317 GCF_016617805.1 Bactrocera tryoni
TTTTTGTTTCAACATTGTAAACGCTCTAGCGGCTAAAGTATTCGACTTAGGTGAGTCAAATAAACAACATCGATTAGATAATTTACAGAGCTTTTCGGAAAGCCCCTAACGTATTCTTTACCCCTACCAGGAGCGTGGCAATAGTGTTCACAAACAAATGTAGTTTTTTGATAAAAGCACATTTTTGTTTCAACATTCTAAACGCTCTAGCGGCTAAAATATTCGACTTAGGTAAGCCAAATAAACAAAATCGGTTATATAATTTGCAGAGCTTTTACCAAAGCATCTAACCTATTCTCTATCCTTATCAGAAGCGTGGCAATAGTGTTCACAAACAAATGTAGTTTTTTGAGAAAAGCACATTTTTGTTTCAACATTGTAAACGCTCTAGCGGCTAAAGTATTCGACTTAGGTGAGTCAAATAAACAACATCGGTTATATAATTTGCAGAGCTTTTACCAAAGCATCTAACCTATTCTCTATCCTTATCAGAAGCGTGGCAATAGTGTTCACAAACAAATGTAGTTTTTTGAGAAAAGCACATTTTTGTTTCAACATTGTAAACGCTCTAGCGGCTAAAGTATTCGACTTAGGTGAGTCAAATAAACAACATCGGTTAGATAATTTACAGAGCTTTTCGGAAAGCCCCTAACGTATTCTTTACCCCTACCAGGAGCGTGGCAATAGTGTTCACAAACAAATGTAGTTTTTTGAGAAAAGCACATTTTTGTTTCAACATTGTAAACGCTCTTACGGCTAAAGTATTCGACTTAGGTGAGTCAAATAAACAACATCGATTAGATAATTTACAGAGCTTTTCGGAAAGCCCCTAACGTATTCTTTACCCCTTCCAGGAGCATGGCAATAGTGTTCACAAACAAATGTAGTTTTTTGAGAAAAGCGCATTTTTATTTCAACATTCTAAACGCTCTAGCGGCTAAAATATTCGACTTAGTTGAGCCAAATAAACAAAATCGGTTATATAATTTACAGAGCTTTTACCAAAGCCTCTAACCTATTCTCTATCCTTATCAGGAGCGTGGCAATAGTGTTCACAAACAAATGTAGTTTTTTGAGAAAAGCACATTTTTGTTTCAACATTGTAAACGCTCTAGCGGCTAAAATATTCGACTTAGGTGAGCCAAATAAACAAAATCGGTTATATAATTTACAGAGCTTTTACCAAAGCCTCTAACCTATTCTCTATCCTTATCAGGAGCGTGGCAATAGTGTTTACAAACAAATGTAGTTTTTTGAGAAAATCACATTTTTGTTTCAACCTTGTAAACGCTCTAGCGGCTAAGGTATTCGACGCAGGTGGGTCAAATAAATTGCGCCCGTTAGATTATTTAAAGGCCTATAAGAAAAGCTATCAACTTATTTTCTATACCTACCAGGAGTGTGGCAATAGTGTTCACAAACAATTGTAGTTTTTTGAGAAAATCACATTTTTGTTTCAATTTTGTAAACGCTCTAGCGGCTAAAGTATTCGACGTAGGTGAGTCAAATAAATAACATCGGTTAGATAATTTAACGGGCTTTTAGGAAAGTGCCTTACCTTTTCTCTATCTCGTGGCAATAGTGTTCACAAACAAATGTAGTTTTTTGAGAAAAGCACATTTTTAGTTCAACATTTTAAACGCTCTAGCGGATAAAGTATTCGACGTAGGCGAGCAAATATATAACATTGGTTAGATAATTTGAAGGGCTTTAAGAAAAGTTCTTAACCTATCCTCCATCCCTACCAGGAGCATGGCAATAGTGTTCACAAACAAATGTAGTTTTTTGAGAAAAGCGCATTTTTGTTTCAACATTTTAAACGCTCTTGCGGATAAAGATTTCGACGTAGGTGAGTCAAATAAATAACATCGGTTAGATAATTTACAGAGCTTTTATGAAAGCCCCTAACCTATTCTCTTCCCCTACCAGGAGCATGGCAATAGTGTTCACAAACAAATGTAGTTTTTTGAGAAAAGCACATTTTTGGTTCAACATTTTAAACGCTCTAGCGGATAAAGTATTCGACTTAGGTGAGTCCAATAAACAACATCGGTTAGATAATTTAAAGAGCTTTTAGGAAAGCCCCTAACCTATTCTCTACCCCTACCATGAGCGTGGCAATAGTGTTCACAAACAAATGTAGTTTTTTGAGAAAAGCACATTTTTGGTTCAACATTTTAAACGCTCTAGCGGATAAAGTATTCGACTTAGGTGAGTCCAATAAACAACATCGGTTAGATAATTTACAGAGATTTTAGGAAAGTCCCTAACCTTTTACCTGCCCCTTCCAGGAGCATGGCAATAGTGTTCACAAACA
>NW_024393349.1:0-1844 GCF_016617805.1 Bactrocera tryoni
TTAATATGTGAAGCTAATGATTTGAAGCAACTTGATATGGATTTCTAAATGTGTACATGCAAGAAAATCGGTTTTATACCTAAATGAAAAATTGTGGAATTTTTCCAAATGCACTGCCGTTTTGGCTTTATGCCAACTTCTGTAAGATGAAGAAGGTAAATTAACTTTAATATATGAAGTTAACGATTTGAAGCAACTTCATATGTATTTCTAAATGTGTACATGCAAGAAAGTCGGTTTTATACTTAAATGTAAAATAATGGAATTTTTTCCAAATGCACTGTCGTTATGGTCTTATGTCCACTTGAGTAAGACGATGAGGGTTAATTAACTTTAATATGTGAAGCTAACGATTTGAAGCAACTTGATATGGATTTCTAAATGTGTACATGCAAGAAAATCGGTTTTATACCTAAATGTAAAATTCTGGAATTTTTTCCAAATGCACTGCCGTTATGGTCTTATGTCAACTTGAGTAAGATGATGAGGGTTAATTAACTTTAATATGTTAAGCTAATGATTTGAAGCAACTTGATATGGATTTCTAAATGTGTACATGCAAGAAAATCGGTTTTATACCTAAATGTAAAATTGTGGAATTTTTCCAAATGCACTGCCGTTATGGCTTTATGCCAACTTCAGTAATATGAAGAAAGTTAATTAACTTTAATATGTGAATTTATTAATTTGAAGCAACTTGATATGGATTTCTAAATGTGTACATGCAAGAAAATCGGTTTTATACCTAAATGTAAAATTCTGGAATTTTTTCCAAATGCACTGCCGTTATGGTCTTATGTCAACTTGAGTAAGATGATGAGGGTTAATTAACTTTAATATGTTAAGCTAATGATTTGAAGCAACTTGATATGGATTTCTAAATGTGTACATGCAAGAAAATCAGTTTTATACCTAAATGTAAAATTCTGTATTTTTCCAAATGCACTGCCGTTTTGGCTTTATGCCAACTTCAGTAAGATGAAGAAGGTTAATTGACTTTAATATGTGAAGCTAGTAATTTGAGGCAACTTGATATGGATTTCTAAATGTGTACATGCAAGAAAATCGGTTTTATACCTAAATGTAAAATTGTGGATTTTTTCCAAATGCACTGCCGCTTTGGCTTTATGCCAACTTCAGTAATATGAAAAAAGTTAGTTAACCTTAGTATGTGAATTTATTAATTTGAAGCAACTTGATATGGATTTCTAAATGTGTATATGCAAGAAAATCGGTTTTATACCTAAAAGCAAATTTGTGGAATTTTTCCAAATGCACTGTCGTTTTGGTTTCATGCCAACTTCTGCAAGATGAAGAAGGTTAATTGACTTTAATATGTGAAGCTAATAATTTGAGGCAACTTGATATGGATTTCTAAATGTGTACATGCAAGAAAATCGGTTTTATACCTAAATGTAAAATTGTGGATTTTTTCCAAATGCACTGCCGCTTTGGCTTTATGCCAACTTCAGTAATATGAAAAAAGTTAGTTAACCTTAGTATGTGAATTTAATAATTTGAAGCAACTTGATATGGATTTCTAAATGTGTACATGCAAGAAAGTCGGTTTTATACCTAAATGTAAAATTGTGGAATTTTTCCAAATGCACTGCCGTTATGGCTTTATGCCAAATTCAGTAAGATGAAGAAGATTAATTAACTTTAATATGTGAATTTATTAATTTGAAGCAACTTGATATGGATTTCTAAATGTGTACATGCAAGAAAGTCGGTTTTATACCTAAATGTAAAATTATGGAATTTTTTCCAAATGCACTGCCGTTATGGTCTTATGTCAACTTGAGTAAGATGGTGAGGGTTAATTAACTTTAATATGTGAAGCT
>NW_024393350.1:0-845 GCF_016617805.1 Bactrocera tryoni
CTACTTTAAAAGAAACCAAACAAAGGGCGCCAATAGCTTCAAGTAGATATTCTCTGACAAAAGCAATTACTGCCGTACCGTAGGATCAATGGATAGCAAGTGGACAACACATGAAGATGGCTGTGTGTGTGCGTGCTGAGCTGCCACACATCAAAGGTAAAATCGAAGCAGACGCTGTCAATGAAAATATTAGAATGTTGGGAGGTAGTAGCCAAAATGTACTAGCTTGCAAACCAAACTGCCTACTAAACCGCTGAAACCTTTAAAAGTCCACTGATGTATCTCTCCTTCTTCCTTACTGGCAAAGGAACCGCTTACGCGATTATAGCCGAGTTAACAACAGCGCGCCAGTCGTTTATTCTTTTCGATACGTAGCGCCAATTGAATATTCCAAGCGAAGCCAGGTCCTTCTCCACTTTGTCCTTCTAACTGAGTGGAGATCTTCCTCTTCCTCTGCTTCCCCCGACGGGTATTGCGTCGAATACTTTCAGAGCTAAAGAGTTTTCGTCCATTCGGACAACACAACCTCACAATGTTGGCTCATCAGTTGTTGTCATCGCCTAAGCCTCTGCACCATATAGCAAGACGGGAATTATGAGTGACTTATAGAATTTATCTTTTGTTCGTCGAGAGAGGACTTTACTTCTCAACTGCCTACTCAGTCCGAAGTAGCACCTGTTGGCAAGAGTTATCCTGCGTTGGATTTCCAGGCTGACACTGTTGGTGGTGTTTATGCTGGTTCCTAAATAGACGAAATTATCTACAACTTCAAAGTTATGACTGTCAACAGTGACGTGAGGGCTAAGTCGCGAGTGCGACGACTGTTTGTTTGATGACAGGAGATA
>NW_024393351.1:0-3090 GCF_016617805.1 Bactrocera tryoni
CTTAAATCCAATATCTTGCTTCTTCTTTGTTTCGCTAAGCAAAGCCTTATAGCTGCAGGTGGACAAAACTTTGAAGAAAACTAAAAATTGTACAGGATTTCTTTAAACGAACGTACAAATTTTGAAATAAAACAGACGAATATACATACATAGCTATAGAACAAATAGCACGAAATTTATACTCAGAAGTATTTCTATTTTTAAATTAATCCCATAAGAAATTTGTATTTGCAATTATCACAAATTCTCACTTTCTCTGCACTGCTTTATTTTTTCAAGAAATTAGATTAAATGTTGCATTATGTGTAAACGACCCTAAAAATGGCAACAACAACTACAAACGACATTAAAAAAGTACTTTCTCACAAAACAAAAAGAGTAATAATAACGAAGGAGTGGCAAAAAAACTACCATAAACACAATTACACGCGAATATCGAGGGCGAAGCATTCGCAGATAGCAAGTGAATGGGCGGGTGGGCGCCAAAATTAATTTCCTACTGCAATATTTTGATACATTTTGCTTGTGAACAGGGTGGACACAAACATATTCTACTATTTTACCATGTTTTTGTTGTTGTTTATTGTTTTTCACAATATTTTTTGCTGCGACAATTTCATTATACGGCGCTTAATTTCGCCTGCTGCGCACTGAGAAACTTTCCGACTTGAACTTGTACTTCCAAGCTCATTTGGTCGATAATGATGTTGTTATTGTTATTATTATAATGACTTTTTTAACTTTTCATTTACTTGTTTACATTTTTATTGTGCTTTTTCTTGTATTTTTCATTTGGTCTTCAATAAATTCATTTTCTTTGTAATGATTGTTTGTCGTTTTTTCCGTTTTCTGTTAACTTTTTAGTGATTTTCACGAATGTTAGGGTACTATTTTTGTTGCTGTTAAAATATTTAATATTATTAAAGGTATATAATATACTATTTTGAATCCGCTTGCCTTCCAGCGCGCCAGCAAAGTGATACAAATTTGATTTACTAGGGCGTGCGTCTCCTTTTCGGTAAAAAAAAACTTTCTTGTTTTTGTAAAAGAACGCATGATTTTTGTTATTATTTTGGGGTCGAGTTGCTTACAGATTTAACAGAAAAATAATAGTAAATTCGTATTACAATCGTATTAAGTTGTGGATCATGAAGTCAACCTCCAGATTTTTCACTTCATTCTAACCTCACTTAATTGTATATGTATTGTTGTTGTTATTTATTTCACATATATTAAACTATATATTATGTAGTTGCATATGCATATACCATATATATATATATATATCTTTGTTATAATAGCTAGGTGGTAGGTGTTAAGTCCCCGAGTACACAGGCCATGCAGTATGGCGTCCGTTGAAAAACTCATTAAAAACTTTTTTTGCAGCCCATTTAAAAGCAATTTGTAAATTGTGAAACTTCCACTGACCGGCAATAAAAAAAAAATGATTTCATTTGCAATATTGTTGAGTTTTTTAATAATTGTTTTCAGTTTTAGATATACATATATACATTGTTTTTTGTTTGCATTTTGTGTTATCCTTGTTGGCTACGGAAAGTTTCTCATCATTTATGTGATAGATGAAGTCGCGTAACTCGCGGAAAGTTGACTTGAATATAAAATAATATTATAAAGTGGCGGCAAATAAATAGTTACTACCATACATCCGAAGTCGTGGAAGCTGTAAGCAGCTTAGTGGCGAATAAACCGATGAGATATGTAGGGAGAAGATGAGAAGCGCTTTTGGAGGAAAAAATAATGTATTTTTTTTTACTTCTTTCGATATATGTATGTATATAACTTCGATGGTGTAATATCTAGATATACTTCATACCATTTCTCTTCGAAAAGGAATTGACAGTGATCGCGCTTTGCACTGGCAACAAATGTCCCAAGGTCTACATACATATGTATATAGATAATTCTTAATTTTAATGATACTCACTTTCTTAAATGAAAAGTTCTTATCAAGGGTTAGTATGTTTCAGAAACAAAAACTATAAATAATTGTCAAATTGAGCAAGGACTAATGGAGTCTTGGCAATACGAACACCATTTATGTTGCTTCACTTCCATTACGACTTCGCACATATGCTCTGGTATTAGACAATTGCTTCTAATTTGTATTCATGACAAATGAATGTCCTTCCACAAGAAGACATTTAAAGTCTCTACTGGACTATATTAGAGTCAATAAGAAAATCTCTAGCATCTTTTTTGTAACATTATTTATGAAAATTTTGAATATTTTTTCCGAGATTTCGGCAGACTCTCTTCATACTCAAAATTCAAAATAGTTTTAGTCGATTTTTAAGAAGTGTTGTATATAAAGGTGTATTACTAATGCCAACATGACGATTTTCTTAATGACCCCTCGTTTAGATTTTACGGGGTCGATGAGCCGAGCTCTTTACATTTTGAGGTCACTGACGTTTTTGTTAACTTTCTGCCGAGGTCAATGACTCATTTTATACAATAAGCCAAGTTCACAAACGTTTCCATATTGCAAAGGCAACTAACTACCTTTTTTTCCTTTTTTTCTTTTTTACTCCAGCTCTGAAAGTATTCGACGCAGTACCCGCCGGGGGAAGCAGAGGAAGAGGAAGACCTCCACTCCGTTGGAAGGACCAAGTGGAGAAGGACCTGGCTTCGCTTGGAATATCCAATTGGCGCCACGTAGCGAAAAGAAGAAACGACTGGGGCGCTGTTGTTAACTCGGCTATAATCGCGTAAGCGGTGTCTACGCCAATTAAGAAGAAGATCCTTTTGTTACATTTTTTGAGGTCAATGACCCGGTTGTTTATTATGAGACCATTGACCTTTTTGTTTACATATGGCCACTTTGTTTACATTTTACGAGGTGAATTACATTTTTGTTAGCTTTTAGAAAAGTCCTAAGTCCAGTTTTCGATATCTCAAAATTGATCACTTATACATACATATGTTTTGTAGGAGCTCTGACGCTTCCGTCCGGCTATTCAGACATCGTGGAAAACTTGATGTACCCTGTTCAGGATATAATGAGAAACCAATTTTTGTTCTTTTCATTCTTAATGTTTTGTAACACATATATTATGTATAGTAAATTAT
>NW_024393352.1:0-547 GCF_016617805.1 Bactrocera tryoni
CTGAAGAATCCCAAAAAATCTTTGTTTTAAATAGCGTCGTCAATAGCAACAGAAACCAATATGACTCACACTACTTTATTCTGTTTTAAAAAATTGAAATACCTAAAAATTCAGATTTTGTCACCACTCAAGTGATGAAGAATGAATAAACCAATTCCAAAGCGTGTAAAGCTGTTACCTTCAGGATTATATGGACTATACTAGCGGTCGCATTGAATATTTTTCTGGAAATGAGAATTATTCTTTCCTCAAGTCTTCGTTTATGTTCACAGATCTCAAACAAATTTTATCTATAAATAAATTTAGCGGCAATGAAGAACAAAATTCGATGCATTTGATGTGGTATCTTCACAAAATTTAATGGGTTACTGCTTAAGGTAATAATATAATCTCCGAAAAAATTGTTCAGATCGGATTACTATACTATAGCTTCCGCACAAACTGAACAAATAGTTACTAAAAGAAATGCACCTGTGAAGGGTATATTAGCTTGGGTGCAGCCGAAGTTAACGTTTTTTCTTGTTTTTTTGTTTTTTGTCGGCTCACT
>NW_024393353.1:0-1837 GCF_016617805.1 Bactrocera tryoni
GTCTGTCGCAAAAGAAACTGAACTTTTAAATATAACTGTTTCTGGTGGCGCCACCTATTGGTGGATATATGAAATAAAAAGTTTGATCTCTTGTTGACATTTCGTAAAAATTTTAAGACAATTGGATAACTACAATCGATGTTATCGATCAAAAAGTGACAGCAGCTTTTGGTCATCGGTCGTAAAATGCAAAGATCAAATATTAAATTTTGTTTTAAACTTGGGAAAACGTTTACTGAAACATTTCAAATGATGAAAAAAGTTTATGGAGATCAGTGCCTATTCCATAGTAATGTGCGTGAGTGGTTTAAGCGATTCCAAGAAGGTCGTGAGGACCTCTGTGACGATCAGAAGTCGGTCGTCTTCAGAAGTCAAAAATAAAGACAATGCTAATTTGTTTTTACGATTCCGAGGGTGTTGTACACCGAGAGTTCGTCCCACCTGGCCAAACGATTAATGCTTTGTTTTACCTTGGTGTTATGAAGCGTCTTTTGTCACGCATTCGTCGTGCTCGACCACAATACCGTGAGGCAGGGTCCTGGCGCCTGTTGCACGATAATGCGCCGTGTCATCAGTCCACGCTTTGACAAAAAACTCCATATTAACCATTAATCACTCACCCTACTCACCTGATCTGGCACCCTGTGATTTTTACCTATTTGGAAAACTTCATTTGCCCATGAAAGGACACTGGTTTCAGGACATTTCAGCTATCTAAAAGGCGACGACCGATATTCTCAAGAGCATTCCGAAAAATGACCTTAAACACTCATTTGAAATGCTACTTGACCGGGCTAAACGCTGTATCGAAGCTCAAGGAAACTACATACTTTGAATAAAAAAATATAACATTTGAAAAATATTAATTTTTTGTCGTTTTTTTTAACAGTCCTGTTTCTTTTGCGACAGACCTTGTATATGTACAACTCATACACTGATTGACATATTCGGCATAAGGTTTGTTAGAAAAGTACCTCAGTTTTTAAGATATCGTTTTGAAATTTTGCAAAAGTCATTTTCTCTTCAAAAAGCTGCTCATTTGTCGGAACTGCCAAGATCGGACCACTATAACATATAGCTGCCATACAAACTGAACGATCGGAATCAAGTTCTTGTATGGAAAGATTTCACATTTGACAATGTATCTTCACAAAAGTTGGCACGGGTTATTTTTTAGGGCAACAATGTAATCTCCGAAGAAATTGTTCAGATCGGATTACTATAGCATATGGCTGCCATACAAACTGAACGATCGGAATAAGGGGCTTGTGTGGAAAACTTTCGCAATTTGACATGGATTACTGTTTAAGGTAATAATATAATCTCCGAAAAAATTGTTCAGATCGGATTACTATAGCATATAGCTTCCATATAAACTGAACACATAGTTACTAAAAGAAATGTACCTATGAAGAGTAGATTAGCTTCGGTGCAGCCGAAGTTAACGTTTTTTCTTGTTTTTATTGCTATAACTCACATAATGGCTGATTATATATAAAGTCACCCGGAAGTTGGAAAATCTTTGTATTAGATATATGAGGGCTCAAGGTAGTATTGATCCGATTCAACCCACTTTTAATATACAGAATTACTATTGTCAGAAAAGGATTCTCTCTGAAAATTGACCGATAGTTTAAGTCAAAATTCAATTATAGATACTGGGGTCCACCTATTCAGTACATAAGGACTTCAAAAGTCTTGGGTTTGGCAATTTTTGGTCATAAGGTGGCACACTTTAAATGAATTATTAGTGCAAACTTTTGTCCCGTTATATCAGTTGCTTCCTGATTTGTGTTTAACCAAAAAGTAAGCGGTGCCACACCCATCGTCCCATTCT
>NW_024393354.1:0-2855 GCF_016617805.1 Bactrocera tryoni
TAGATATTGACGTTTCAGCGACGCGTGTGCCCAGCACCAGTGCCATGTAATTGATTTTTTATTGTGCCCTTTCATTGTAGATACGAGTATAAAGCCGCAGATTATTACAAAACTATTAAATTTGTTTCGGACCTACTGGATTTTTTGTTAAGAAAAGCTTAGCGGCATGAAAGCAAAAAGGGTTGAAGCATAATTGTTTTAGCTGACTTACAGGTATGCTTTGATTGTTGCTTTTGACGTCATTTCGCTATAGGCTCAGCCTAGCTCTGTTATATTTTGTATTTGAACTTGTGTACTCGTAAAGTCATCAAAAATTGAACACATTTTGCAACAATATTTCTATTACATTCTTGCATCTTTGACCATTTCTTTGAATTAAGTTTTACGTTAAGCTGTTACATGGGTTTCCCCGGGTAAAAAAAGCCTTTTTTCAACATTTTTTTTTTTCAAATAAAAAATTATATATTTTTATTTACAAACATACACTATTAACAAAAATTCTGAAGTTTTGGAGTAAATATTTTAAACCACATTTCCGGTGAGCCCCTCGGCAAAAATATGTCTAAGTGTAACCCCCAAAGCAGTTACTATAAGTCCAGCTGACACATCACTAAAACGGCTATAACTTCAGAAATATTTCGAGTTTGTAAAATCCTTTAGGCAGACATTTTTGAATATTTAAACTATCGAATTGATTTTATTACGATTGTGGTATTTTGTATCTAACATTTTCTCAAAAATATGTTAATAAGTTTCTTTAGTTAGTTCTATAGCCTGCAAAAACAAAGAAAAGAGGAAAAAATGACATGAATGAATTTAACATTAACAAAAATATGTTGCTAAAAAGTTTCTATAGTTAGTTCTATAGCCTGCAAAACAAAGAAATAGAAAAAGTGACATGATTGAATTTAAATTGAAATGTATAAACAAATGATTTATCAGCTAAAGTCATTGATCTTGAACTTCATCTTACTACAATTGCGCCTGAACAGGCCAAACGAATGTAATAAACATGTGATTGACAGGAACAAATTACAATAAAAATGCACGGAAAGTGACCGATCAATTAAAAATATATGTATATAATAACAACAAAAACTGTTTTTAATTGAAGGGCAGTTTTGTTATTAGTTTGAAAGTAAAATTTTATTATTCAAATTAAAAACCATGAATGCATGTAGACAGTAAAATTTGCACTAAGCATAAATATATACTATACATACATATATACTTCATTCACCTTAAATGCCAAATAACGTAAAATCAATCTTCATAATATTACAGGCGAAGAAAAAAGGTATAATAGAAAGCACTCATATTGAAACAAAATTTGAGTTTTGGTTATAAAATGGTTATATATTGGTTATATATGAAAGTGGCAGCTGAACATTTTATACTACATATATTGGCCTACAACTTTGCTTCCGCCGTTTTTTTTTTTGTAAATTTTGTATTTGTATAAAAACGGTTACAAAAATGTTATTCAAAATATAGGCCGTCGCTAGCTACTACTTTTGACCATCTTTCTGGCAGCATGCGTATTCCGTGACGAAAGAACTCCTCATCTTTCGAGTCGATCCAAGTATCAATATAATTTTTGACTTCTTCATATGAACTGAAGTATTCGTTAGCTAGACCGTGTGCCATTGATCGGAACAAGTGGTAGTCAGATGGAGCAACGTCTGGAGAATACGGCGGATGGGGTAAGATCTCCCATTTCAGCGTCTCCAAATATTTTTCACCACCTTTGCGACGTGAAGCCGAGCATTGTCATGCTGGAGAATGACTTTATTGTGTCTTTCCTCGTACTGTGGCCGTTTTTCTTTTAGTGCTCGGCTCAAACGCATCAATTGCGTTCGGTATCGATCTCCTGTGATGGTTTCACTTGGCTTTAGCAGCTCATAATATATCACCCCCAGCTGGTCCCACCAAATGCAGAGCATGACCTTGGCGCCGTGAATGTTCGGTTTTGCCGTCGACGTGGAGGCATGTCCAGGCTTTCCCCATGACTTTCTTCGCTTAGGATTATCGTAGTGGACCCATTTTTCGTCGCCAGTTACAATGCGATGTAAAAATCCCTTTCGGTTGTGCCTTTGAAGCAGCTGTTCACATGCAAAGAAGCGCCGTTCGACATCTCTTGGTTTCAAGTCGTAAGGAACCCAGTTTCCTTGTTTCTGAATCATCCCCATGGCTTTGAGGCGTTTTGATACGGCTTGCTGTGTCACTTGCAACGATTCGGCCAATTCCTCTTGGGTTTGATACGCATCTTGGTCGAGTAATGCTTCCAATTCAGCATCTTCGAAAATCTTCTCCTTCCACCACCATGCCGGTCTTCGACTTCATAATCACCATTCTTAAAACGTTGAAACCATTCGCGACATGGTCTTTCACTTAGGACAGCTTCACTCGTACATATCCAAAAGCATTCGATAAGCCTCATCCGCACTTTTCTTGGAATTAAAAAGAAAAGCAAAATTTCCCGCAAATGTCGAGAATTCGGCTCAAAAAGTGAGATTTTCAGTTGAGAATAAATTTTGGATGCAAACAGATCTCTACAAATATTTTGTTGGGTTAGTGTTGACACAAATGTCCAAGATCGATATAAAACGATTTAATCGATTTAATCGACCAGTGCTTGACCCTAGAGACATCTATTGGAAAACGGCGGAAGCAAAGTTGTAGACCTAATACATATGTAATATAATGTAGTAAATCGTAAGCAATTAAAAAAAATTTTTAAAATTCTTTGATGTTGCGTTGTTTTGTGATAATCAAAATACACATTCACTATGGGCAAAAACAGTAAGACCTTTGTTCATTCTTTTAAAAATTCTATTTATTTTCAAAATCTATAT
>NW_024393355.1:0-969 GCF_016617805.1 Bactrocera tryoni
TCGGTAGGTTTTTGTTGGTGAACATAAGTTAGATTAAGTCGAAATAGTTGTTTCAGCTTAAGAAACTTCTAAAGGGTGATCCATTTCGAGGTTCCTTCCTTTTTTAAAGAAAAAACATAGAAACCTCAAATTTAGTGGGGAATATTTATTATCTTTCTTTGGCATTTATTTTTGAAGATTATCTCTTTCAAATGTTGGCCATGGCTACGTCTGAGGTGGTCCATTCGTTGAGTCCAATTTTCGATGACTCGTTCGAGCATTTCCCTTGATAACTGGCGAATGATCACCACAGATAGAAGTCTAACGGTGTGATATCACACTTTGGTGGCCAATCGACCAAAACGTGAAATTATCTGCTCACCAAAGTGTTCTCTCAATAAATCCATTGATTGATGCGATGTGTGGGAAGTGGCGCCGTCTTGTTGAAACCAAATGTCGCCGAGATCACGAGCTTCAATTTCAGACATCAAATAGTCGGTTATCATGGCGCGATAACGGTCGCCATTGACGGTTACGTTCTCACCGGCATAATTTTTGGAAAAATATGGACCGATGATTCCACCACAAACTACCTCTACTTGGACCACCCGTTAGAAGCATGGAAACTGAAATAGCCTGGAATTAGAAAAGCAACTTAAAAGATCTTACGTATCTTTTTTTTCTAAACCAATTACTCTGAAACCTCAACGTACTATATGATGTCTGTATGAAGTTTAGAAATCTCTTAATAATTGTTCTGATGATATAAAAGAAAAAAATATTATTTATAAATGTTATAACGAAAGAATGGAAACCGACACCCAGCATTCATCCTTGGTTCAAGGGAACCTACAACTTTTACAACAACTTTTAGAAAACCTCCGAGACTAAAACAACCTCTCTGAACTAGCCTATGCCCCTAGCACTCTTCCTAAAGTTCTTATGTAATTCCTTATGAATTTTAACAGTCGACATGTGTGATCCATATTC
>NW_024393356.1:0-1162 GCF_016617805.1 Bactrocera tryoni
CATCTAATTTCAACATACTCTTGTGAGAAATTTAATGTAGTAACTGATACCCAGATCATAATGAAATTATGGAGGGAACAGTTCTCCAGTCAGCTGAATGGTAATGAAAGCATAACACCAGGAGATGGTAAGCCTGATTCTCCAATAGATGACGATGAAGTAGACGTTCCATCGACCGACTAAGAAGAAATTCGAATTGCAAATACCCATCTGAAGTATAACAAAGCGGCAGGGCCAATGGATTGCCGGCCGAGCTACTCAAATACGGCGGCGAAGAACTGATAAAGAGCATATATCAATTTCTTTCTAGAATATGGTCGGACGAGAGTATGCAAGAAGTGTGCTCTATCCAATTCACAAAAAGGGAGACCCCACAATCTGCGCCAAGTACCGTGGGATAAGCCTATTCGACATCGCATGTAAGGTTCTATTGAGCATATTGTATGAAAGATTAAAGCCCGCCGTAAACAAACTGATTGGACCCTATCAGTGAGACCTGGTAAATCAACAGTTGACCAGATATTGTCCAGGCACCAAATCTTGGAAAAGATCCGTGAAAAGAGAATTGGCACACACCACCTGTTCGTCGATTTTGAAGGCGCCTTAGAAAGCACGAAAGGAACTGCCTCTATGCCGGTATGTCTGAACATGATATCATCACAAAGCTGATACGGCTGTGTAGGCTAACGCTGAGCAACACCAAAAGCTTCGTCAAGATCATGAAGAACCTCGCCCAGCGGTTCCATACCAAACGACATTTCAGGGAGACTCCCTATCGTGGACTTCTTCAATCTGCTGCTGGAGAAAAAAATTCGAGCTGCAGAGCTAAACCGAGAAGGCATAATATCCTATAAAAGTGGACAGTTGCTGGCGGACGCCGATGTTATTGATATTATTGTCCTCAACAACCGTGCCGTTAGTTCTGTTTCTCTAGACTGGAAAAGGAAGCGAAATGTATGGGTCTGGTTGTGAGTGAGGATAAGACGGAATATCTCCTGTCAGCAACCAAACAGTCATCGCACTCTTACTTGGAATCTCCAATTGGCGCCAGACAGCGAAAAAAGAACGACTGGGGCGCTGTTTTAAACTTGGCGATAATCGCGTAAGCGGTGTTCACGCCAATAAAGAAGAAGAAGACGCTCTGTGTTTTATTGCCTATTAA
>NW_024393357.1:0-2599 GCF_016617805.1 Bactrocera tryoni
TATCCCATCTGTATACATTGTGTATACAAAGTACTCGGAAATCGTAAATAAAACGCAAAATATTTAGATAATCATCAAATATTTATTTTGTCGCCTTTAAATAAATCTCCTCAAGATGTAGTACACTTATGCCAACGATTTTCCAGTCCTCGAAACACGTTTCGTAAGCATCGTTTTTGGTTGTGGCTCGTTTTCTTTCCTCCATTCCGATGATTGTTGCCTTGTTTGCATGTCAAACTCAAAAACCCATTTCTCATCTGCAGTTATAATGTCCTCCATTTACGGTTACTCGTTTTGAAAAATTTAGCTTAATCGCGACGAGTCGAGCAAGCAGATATTTCATACCCAAAATATTCATTAAACTCAATTCGAGACAGACTCGCGAGAGATGTCGAGCTCTCTTGCCATCTCTCATATTATTAAATTTGTGTGCCTGTTTCATCGGTTGAGGAGGTCGAGATGGTCCAGGACTGTGCGCATGTCGTCAACGATCTCTCGGACCGTCTTTTTGAAGGCTGGGATCACTCGCAGGCTCGTGTCTTTTGATACAGCTGAATCCTCGTAAGCATCCTCAATGATTCGCAGCAATTCCGCGCTCGGAAATGGGTTTGATAGATCGCTTGCTCATTATTGGCATAGTGATTAAAGACAGACTTAGCAGCACAGTTTTTTAAATACCACTTTACTCCGATGCCTGGTGGTTTTGCCACATTAGTAGATCCGCCCTTAGTAAGTGGCAATTTCCCGAGGCGTTGAAATTCGACTTTAAAAAATAAAAATAGACTGTAAAAAGAGATTTCTTAAAATTTTCTGTTCTTTAAGAGCAGATGCTTTCTGTTCAAAACAATTTGTTAATTCTTATCAATGAGTGCGTATTTATTGTATTAGACTCTTCGGGCATTTATGTCATTTCCATAATTTGCTTTTAGCGAACAACTAATTTTGTACCAAGAAATTTTCGAGCATACAGGAAACCTGAAAATATATTTGACTTTGACTACAAAAAGAAAGAAACGGAGAATAAATAAGTTAATATATCTATAGGTTATGTTAGTTTATGTAAAAACGCTGAAGCCACGAATAATCCCACTTGACTACTAGAGGCGCTTATCGGTTATGAAGCCTAGAACAGCTGAAGCCAACCACAGATTTATTAAACTGGCTAATATTTAACCCCTTCAAATCGCAGTGTTCGTAGAAAGTATGGAAACCGAGGTGCTTCAACCTTAGTCGGGCGAAAACTAAGGATGATTGGGAAAGTGTCTAGATGTTTTCACCTCATCTCCTTATTGGTCTATCAAAGTATTTTACAGTCCGTTTCAGTTCTAGTGTACTAAAATATGAAAAAAAAATACTTAGAGAATTTGAAAGAAGAAAGAAAGTAGAAATATCACTTGTTAAGAAAAGTAACAGTAAAACAGTTCTATGAACATAGATATTCATCGAGATATTTTACAATATTTCTCCAAATTCATTTACATTTTTACCCTTCCAGGTTAGGTTGAAGGATCCATCCCATGGCAAAAGCGCAAAAACCAACACTCATTAATCAAAAGTAGTTCCTGAGACAGCTATATGCCATAGTGTCTCCAATCTGAACCATTTCTTTTACGATTGTGTTAATGCCTCAGAAAATAATCCATGCCGAATTTCGTGAAGATATTACATGAAATGATAACTTTGATGCAGCGGTCTACATCTATGGCTATATCCTATAATAGTCCAACAAAGTCGGTGATTCCACAAATTTAGCCAGTTTTGGGAAGAAAAAGAATGTGTGAAAAACTTTGAAACGATGACTCAGGAAACTGAGAGACCCTCAAAATACTGACGGTCGTAACAAAGGCTCATCACTCTGATCATCGTGTATACCTCTTTAGAATTGCTTTTAAGTGTCACAACATCGTAGCAAACCGAGTATAAATATTTGTATACCCCTGAACAGGGTATATTAAGTTTATCACGAAGTTTGTCAACACACAGAAGGAATCGTCGGAGACCCTATAAAGTATATATATAAATGATCAGTATGTCGAGCTGAGTCGATTTAGCCATGTCCGTCTGTCTGTCTGTATATATACGAACTAGTCCCTCAGTTTTTAAGACATCGTTTTGAAATTTTGCAAACGTCATTTTCTCTTCAAGAAGCTGCTCATTTGTCGGAACGGCCGATATCGGACCACTATAACATATAGCTGCCATACAAACTGAACGATCGGAATCAAATGCTTGTATGGAAAACTTTCACATTTGACAAGATATATTCACGAAATTTGATATATGTTATTTTCTAAGGCAACAATCTAATCTCCGAAGAAATTGTTCAGATCGGTTAACTATAGCATATAGCTGCCATACAAACTGAACGATCGGAATCAAGTTCTTGTGTGGACAACTTTCACATTTGTCAAGATATATTCACGAAATTTGGTATATGTTATTTCCTAAAGCAACAATGTAATCTTCGAAGAAATTGATCAGATCGGTTAACTATAGCATATACATAGCTTCCATACAAACTGAACACATAGTTACTAACAGAAATGCACCTGTGAAGGGTATTTAGCTTGGGTGCAACAGAAGTTAACGTTTTTTCTTG
>NW_024393358.1:0-2383 GCF_016617805.1 Bactrocera tryoni
TTCCAAATGCACTGCCGTTATGGCTTTATGTCAACTTCAGTAAGATGAAGAAGGTAAATTAACTTAAAGATGTTAAATTAATGATTTAAAGCAACTCAATATCGACTGCTAAATGTGTATATATCGGGTGATTTTTTAAGAGCTTGATAACTTTTTTTAAAAAAAAAACGCATAAAATTTGCAAAATCTCATCGGTTCTTTATTTGAAACGTTAGATTGGTTCATGACATTTACTTTTTGAAGATAATTTCATTTAAATGTATTGACCGCGGCTGCCGTCTTGGGTGGTCCATTCAGGAGAAGTCCAATTTTGGGCAACTTTTTCGAGGCATTTCGGCCGGAATAGCCCGAATTTCTTCGGAAATGTTGTCTTCACCAAAGCTGGAATAGTTGCTGGCTTATTTCACCAGCCAGACTTTAGACTTGACGTAGCCCCACAAAAAATAGTCTAAAGGCGTTAAATCGCATGATCTTGGTGGCCAACTGCCCATGCATCCCGAAAAATGCACTGTTACACATTCAGCCACTACAGTTACTACAGCTACCACAGCTACAACAGCCGCTATATCCCCAGCAGTAGCAACAACAATCAACCCGATATAGAGCTGATACATACGCACGAACATACAGACAAACATAATTTCACAACGAACTGATAACATACGCATGAACTTACAGACGAATATAATAAGCTGGTAAACAAATGTAATTGGACACTCAGATAATAACATACGATCAGCCACTAAAGCGATGGCTCATCTGTACACATACTTAAATACTTAGGCGATAGAATTTGACACTCTTTGAAAATTGACCTTTTCTAACTTCAAAGAAATCCGAACCAAAATTAATTGGACACTTATTAAAAGTCAAATTACAAATATTTCATTTTATGCTCACCGACAATCAGCTTATTATCTAAGTATAAAAGACAAGACGTGACAATAAACGAAGCCAGTCAGTTCAGTTCAACTCTACTACTTCGCTTGAGTAAAAAGCAGATCAATTCCCTAAGGATTAAAGCCCGGAAAATAAGGACAACAAGGACGACGCCCAAAGCCAGGACCCCAATCTAAGTATCCTCTTAATAGAAAAGGCTCTTTCAATTTTCCTTTTGCAGCTCTTAATTAAATAAAAATCCACGATTGGAATAAAGGAAAAGAAAGAAAATCTGATCTTTTATTTCAATTAAGGAAAATAGAAAAAAGATAGGTTATTGCAACGCAAAACCTCTTATTATATTTTATATATTCAATTCATCACTTGCTTTCTTTCTCTTCCACCTTCTACTTTGAGCGCGATTTCCCGCATATCCTGGCCTATATCCGCGCGCACTGAACTGTCGTTATAGATTGCTTACGCGTCAGCCATATTTAAAACTGTATTTGCAAAATGAGCATTTCGCGGTGGATGAATAGAGGTAAGTGATGAATGGACAGTTGAAATATGTAGTAGTTTATATCATTGGTAAATAAATCGAGAGTAATTGAGACGATAATAGAAATCGCAAAGGAGTATATACGGCCTACTTTTATAGTATTTTTGCTACAACTGTATTCTTTGTGTTCGAAGCGTGCTGTATAAGAAAAACAAAATTTATAAAAAAAGCATAAAATGGTTGAGTACAATAACAAAAACTTTGCCGTTTGCAAAACTGCTTACACTTATTGAGCTTGAAATTTCGACAGTACAATAAGGAGATAGAGATCTCTTGACTAAAATGTTCTTAAGAAACAATTGCCTGCCCCAGTTTGAAAAATCCAAGTTTTGAATCACTTGTGTTGCTAATATGATTCCTGCCAAAATCATAAGCTCCTAGATGTAATAACAGGTGTTTTCTTAAACTGATGTTTTTCATTCAGGCAATTTTTTTTCGGAGTTGGTGCTATTGACAGCTTGAAAACGTAATTTTATAATAAACACATTTATGCTTGCAAATTGTATACATTTACTCGTATTTCCAAAATATTGGTTCGGTTCGCGCGAGTTGCGTCGTCAAACGACTCCACCACTCCAAACTAAAAAAGACAAGTATTTTCTAATTTTTATTCTTCTAAAATGTAAGTTGAATCTTCAGATTCAACTACATACATACATATTAAATTGCAAAATACATAAATAAGGAAATATTCATAAGCAAGCTTTAAATTCCTTTAAAAATTAAATAAAATGCCACTGTTATGTTTATTTAAGATATGCCGGGTCGTTGATGCTGAGGAATGTCAAATTAGCACAACGGCTCCAGGTAAATTTAGCAAATAAGATTTTTATAGAGAATAAAATAATTATTAATAAACTGGACGGCAAGCCGCACAGTACGGTAAATTCGCCGGAGTTTTATTATTCAAACGAAAGATATGTAATTTCCGATAAATTACATATC
>NW_024393359.1:0-1096 GCF_016617805.1 Bactrocera tryoni
GCATCTTGAGTATATCGATTGCTTAATGTGTATGTACCAAAAAATCAATTCTACACCTTAATTTAGGATTGTTAAATTGTTCCAAATACACTGTCGCTATTGCTATAGGACAACTCTATGACAACTCCATTAACATCAAAACGGCTAGTTAGCATAAATATGTAAAGTTCATATTTTTACGCAACTTGATATCGATTGCTTAATGTGTATGTATCAAAAAATCAATTCTACACCTTAATTTAGGATTGTTAAATTGTTCCAAATACATTGTCGCTATTGCTATAGGACAACTCTATGACAACTCCAATAACATCAAAACGGCTAATTTGCATAAATATGTAAAGTTCATATTTTTACGCATCTTGATATCGATTGCATAATATGTATGTACCAAAAAATCAATTTTACACCTTAATTTAAGATTGCAAAGTTGTTCCAAATACACTGTCGCTATTGCTATAGGACAACTCTATGACAACTCCAATAACATCAAAACGGCTAATTTGCATAAATATGTAAAGTTCATATTTTTACGCATCTTGATATCGATTGCTTAATATTTATGTACCAAAAAATCAATTTTACACCTTAATTTAAGATTGCAAAGTTGTTCCAATTACACTGTCGCTATTGCTATAAAACAACTCTGTGACAACTCCAATAGCATCAAAACGGCTAATTTGCATAAATATGTAAAGTTCATATTTTTACGCATCTTGATATCGATTGCTTAATATTTATGTACCAAAAAATCAATTTTACACCTTAATTTAAGATTGCAAAGTTGTTCCAAATACACTGTCGCTATTGCTATAGGGCAACTCTATGACAACTCCAATAACTTCAAAAAGGGTAATTAGCATAAATATGTAAAGTTCATATTTTTACGAACTTGATATCGATTGCTTAATGTGTATGTATCAAAAAATCGATTCTACACCTTAATATAAGACTGTTAAATTGTTCCAAATACATTGTCGCTATTGCTATAGGACAACTCTATGACAACTCCAATAACATCAAAACGGCTAATTTGCATAAATATGTAAAGTTCATATTTTTACGCATCTTGATATCGATTGCATAATATGTATGT
>NW_024393360.1:0-2617 GCF_016617805.1 Bactrocera tryoni
CTTATAGCATTGACAGACGGCAGCGTTAAACCAGATTAATTGCATTTTTCGGGATTAATTCAGGAGTTACCACAGCTAACTCCGTTGCTGAATCCAAAAATAACTCTCAAAATTTTAGGGAGTTTGTGAGATTTTCGTTGGCAACATTGTTAAAAATGGCCAATTTTCATCTATTGTGAATGAAATACAAGCAACCCTGACAGCTGTTTATCAAATTCTCAATATAATATCAATAAAACTTCTATGTTATGATGCAGTTTTAAAAATAATGTGTTGATATGCTTTTGTAATAAAAAATGGTTTGGTAAAAATTGGTCGGCTAACAACCGTAATGTTTATCTTCTATAAATTTTCATTGAAAATATTATAAAAAGGACAATGAGCTGTTTATGAGAGTTTCAAACTCGCATAGCTGCCGTCTGTCACCTACAAATTTGGATCTGATTAAGTGCGCAGTTAATCCGGATTAACGCTGCCGTCTGTCAAGGCTATTATGTATATATCTAGATTTCACCGTATACACATGTACTTCAATATTGAATATATTACACTTAAACTGTACAAGTGTTACAAGTGGTAACTAGTTACTCGGCAGTCGATAATGATAAAGTGACCTCGAGGCTATTGTTCCAGTTGCTTATATAGGCTATGCTTTTCGCTGCTCATACTATTGAGATGCTGGTTGTTTACTAGTAAATAACTATTTGGGTTGTTATTGTTTGTTGTACTGATAGTTCGCTTCTATTGTTCTAAGATAAAGTTGTTTTGATGATTTTCCTTTAATGTTTACTGAAACATAAGGATGTGGTTAAAGGTTAAAGTATTAACGCGCTCGTTAAAGAGATCAATTCGCTATTTGTACGAAAGTATGCACGAAATGTTTGTGCTAATATACATAAGTATGTATGTGTGTTTAATTTTTTTTTGTACAGTCCTGCTTGTTTTTGTTTGACAAAGAACAAGGGTTTTGCGGTGGGCTGTGTAGTTTTTGTACAGTTTGTACAATTGTAAATGCACCAATAATATATTTATGTGTATGTAGTGTTTATACATTAATTTATGTTTTGTGAAACGTATTTTGTGAGTTTTTCTTTACCGTTTGTTATTTACGGAAAATTACTATTACTTTTTCTTTGAAAATTAATTAAAATTTATAAGTTTATAGGCTAGGTTTACAGGCAGATTGTCCTATATGTACAATAATATGTATGTATGTATGTGCAGGTATGTTCCTTTTGCACTTATGTATGTATATATTTTTGTATATATAGTACATATACAAGTATATTATAATTATAGTTATTTATGTATATTGCTATGTTTGTTTTTTCTTTCTCTTTTTATATTTTGATTTATGCAATACTGCTTATTGTTCTTGCCAGAAAAAGTTTTGTTAGTAAATATGTATTTGAATTTATGGTTTGTTGCATATACATACTAAATTAGCAGTGAAATTAATACGCTCACTTTGATTTTGGGTTAACTTATGTATGTATATGCCCCTTTTGTTATCAACAACTCTTTTTGTGCTCCAGCTGACTACCTCCTTCTGTTGTTGGTTTGTTTGTATGGATATTTGTTTTAATTCTCGCGCCCGATTGTTTCGTTTTAAAGTATGTTTTGTTGTTTAAGCGCTTTTAGATTTCGCGTCCGATTTATGTTTTGTTTTTAGGTTTGGATTTAAGTTTTGTATTTTGGTTTCGCGCCCTATTGTGTGTTGCTTTTTTGCTGGTTAAACTGTGGAATATGTATTTACACTTGTAAATATGTGTCTATTAGAGAACTGGGAACAAATCCGATTTCTTTGGCGCCGCGATTTGAAGGTACCGTTAGAAAGAGGAAGTCCGCCTGAATTAATGGGGTTTAAGGTACCGCAAACGTTTAGTTTATGAGATATTCGACCTTACAATTCAAAAATTCCCAAAATTCGAATATTTCCAGAAGCTACATATTTCACCACATTAAACACACTTCACTCACATTTTTCACTTTAAATTAATTAAATTAAATTATAAACTTTTAAATAAATCCCAACTTTACACTTTTAGCAGGTTTTTTACCTAAGAAATCTTTATTTTAAAAATTACATTTTACACTAGTAGTGACCATCATTTGTGTGCTAAAAATTACGACGAAATGGAGCGCTGCCACGTGATGATAAGGCAATCCGCTGAAATTCCTCTTTTTCGCAAAAATTCCTCTATCCATGCATATGGATATTTTCTTTTTTAAATTTATTAAACAAACAAGTAATATTATATAATAATATTACGTAATAAAGTGTAAAGTATACAGTATAAACACTCTTTCCATGCACATGTATATGTTCTTTATTTAATTTCATAAACAAATAAGTAATATTATATAGTAATATTATATAGTAATATTATATATATTGGCTTCTCCTTCTTCTTAATTGGCATAGACACCGCTTACGCGATTATAGCCGAGTTAACAACAGCGCGAAGCCAGGTCCTTCTCCACTTGGTCCTTCCAACGGAGTGGAGGTATTCCTCTTCCTCTGATTCCCCGGCGGGTATTGCGTCGAATACTTTCAGAGCTGAAGTGTTTTCATCCATCCGGACAACATGACCTAGCCAGCGTAGCCGCTGTCTTT
>NW_024393361.1:0-3070 GCF_016617805.1 Bactrocera tryoni
TCCTTCAATAACCGAAAACTGAAAGTTATTTTACGAATGAAGTGTTTGAGGGCTTTCTGAAAGGGTTAAACAAGATAAGACACGAGTGTCAAAAGTGCAGAAGTGCATGTAAATAAAAATAGAAATCAGAAAAATAAATAAGATCAGGAAAATACTCGTATCTGGCGGAGGTGTTGAAAATTTTTCGAGTGGTAAAATGGTTTAAATAATGAAAAAATATTTTTGTTTTTTTCTAGTAAATAAAACAAGCTCGAGTTTATATATGTGAAAGATTATTAAAAAACATATAACATTTTATATAATAAAAATATGTTATACATAATGTTCATTAGAGACATTTCATTGAAATTTATTAAGCGTGTGGGTTGAGCGAAATTCTCAATTAGTGTTGCTGACGGTATTCGAGTGTAACTCTCATATACGGTAAATGAAATCAAGCATAAGTCATTATAGTCGGTTTAGTTGCTAGTGTCTATGAGAATAATGAGCTTATTAAAATTTATTTTTACGAGCCACGACTTACCAAACTAGTATTTACCAATTTGTGTAATTTTTGTCTATTTCTGTCTGTAAGTAGACAATGAGTGGGCAGTGTCAATGCTGACCTTAACAATTAAAGCTGAAATTATGCATGAACTAACCACAATAACACATATTTTATAACAAAAATATATCTTTTTTTGTCTCGTTAAGTCTTTTATGTACATAAAGTAAGAATTTTTAGGTTCGGTTTAAAAAAAAGGGAGATTTGGAAATTAAGTTTTTGAAAGTTTTATAAAGAGAACAAATTAAAAGATGAAATTTGAGATCTCACAAACGGTATAGCAAAAGAAATCCTTATCTTACTAAATATGGGATCTTCATCTGCCTCTAGCTCCTTATTAAAATGATAAAGTTGTCCGATCTGAACAATCTCTATGGAGATTGCATAATTGATTCTGATCGTTTAGTTCGTATGGCAGCTATATGAAAAGTACTCGGCATGACTCCATATGATTTTTAGTTAGCCTTAACATTTCAATGGGGCGGGTATGAATTTACATTGTGACAAAAAAGTTATTCCAACGATTTTTCCAGTTCTCCAAACACGTCATAAGCACGGCCTTCAATGCCTTCAGGGAATTTTATTTTGTCTCTTCGATCGAATGAAAACGGGTTCCAAGGAGGGAAATTGAGTTTGGGGAACAAGCAAAATTACACCGATCCAATTCTGGTGAAAACGGTGGTTAATCAATGATATTCATTGCGTTTTTAGCTTTAAATATGGTCATAATCGTACTTTTGAAAAAGAGCTTTGCCGTCAAGTTCTCACACAAAATCATCTGAATGATTCGTAGAGATATCGAGCTCTCTTGCTATCTCACTAATACTTGACTGAGATCTTCAAGCATCATTTTCCTTTTTTTCAATATTTCAATATTTCAATATTTTCATCAGTCAAAGAGGCCGAAGATCGTTCTCGCGAGGCATATCTTCAACGATCTCTCGCCTTTTTTCATGTCTTTGTACCACTCGTCGGCTTGTGTTTTTTGATAAAACTGAATCACCGTAAGCTTTTACCAACATTCGCAATAATTCCGCATACGAAATTTGGTTAGAAATACAAAAATTGAGACAAATGCTTTGTTCGATACTTTTATCCATTATAAAATCGCAACGCTCTACTGAGGTAGGTTGGCACATTAATTTAAGACAGTGCTACTAACCTAGCAAAATTCATTTTTTTGACATATCAATTACCCGGCGAATTTAATTAAAATTTGGGGGTGCTTTTTTGTCTTAATGTACATATGTATGTATGTCCAACTGAGTGAGCAAACTTTTGTTATTGTGAAAAAATGGATAAAATACTGTTTTTTGAAGGGAAAAAATCAAGCTGCACATAAATCCGAGTTTTTGCATCTATGTATATGCGAAATATAATCTGCATTGAGCCACTCTGAAGTCCAATCGACAGCCATACTGAGTGGACTGCTTACCACGAGTGAATCCGCCCAAAGAGTGGAAAATCTGAACTGTCGTTGATAATCAGTGAAAACGATGGCAAAAAGCCGCGAACTGGACTTCAATTGTTTCTATTCACCGTATTCACCAGATAGAAAAACGCAACTGTTGGCAGACAAGGTTACAGGTCTTTGTATTTTGGCATGCGCATGGAAGAATTTTTATTGACTACTTGGAAAAAGAAGGACCGCCAACAGCCAATATTACATAGCGTTATTAGACCATTTGAAGCAAGAAATAACCGAGAAACGGCCGCGTATGAAGAAAAAGAAAGTGTTGTCTCACCCAGCCAATGCACCGCGTCACAAGTGAGTGAAAACAATAGCAAAAGTCCATGAATTGGGCTTCGAATTGCTTCTGCATCTACCGTATTTTCTAGATCTGGCCCCTGCGACTATTTCCTGTTCTCAAATCTCAAAAGAATGCTCGCTTGGAAGAAATGTTCGTCGAATGAAAATGTGATCGCCGAAACTAGGATCTAGGACAAATCGTACGACAAAAATGGAATCCAAAAGTTGGAGGGTCGCTATAATAAGTGAAACACTTGTTGAAAGGAGGAACTACATATGATGAAAAAAAAATGGATTTTGCAAAAAAAGTTTTTACTATGGTAGTCCGGGGACTTTTCAAAAGAGCCGTTATAGTAGCCCGACATCGGAGAATTCATCAGATGGAAATCTTAAAAACACTGGAAACAGTTCAGATAAACAGATACAGACAGACGGTCATGGCTAAACTGATCATTTATATAGGGTATGGTACAATATTTATAAGCAAATGTGGGAGATCCTTCGGGCCTTTAAAACTTGTTGGAAAACTTAACATATACGGTGTATTTCCCATTAAAAATGAAGATACTGCATAAATTGCCATATGATTAGAACCGAAGATTGTCATAATCGGTTCAGACTTCGATTAATAACAAGTTTTGATTTTATTTGAAAATACTTTTTATTTATACTTTAAGATCTTTTCAACTTGTATGTTTTATATAAAAGAAGTTAATATTTTTATATGTAGCCTTTGCTGAAGGTCAAAAAAATTCCAATAGTTACCAGATTTTCGT
>NW_024393362.1:0-2491 GCF_016617805.1 Bactrocera tryoni
ATAGTGTTTAGTACAACCAGAGAACGTATATTTATTCTTTTACGTTCTCTCAGATCAGCATGCCGAGCTGAGTCGGTTTAGCCAAGTCGATCTGCCCGACTGTCGGTATCTATGCGAACTAGTCCCTCAATTTTTGAGTTATCGATATGAACTTTTGCACACGTCCTTTTCACCACAAGAAGTTTATTGTCGGAACCGCCGATATCGGCCAGCATAGGATATAAATGCCATACAAACTGAACGATCGGAATCAAATCCTTATAAGGAATCGTTTGGTCTGTGAAGGGTATTATAGTTTCGTTTTTTGTTTTTTTTAGTAGGTTTTCAGAAAACTGTCACTTGGAACATGTCATTCTAGAGAGCAAGATATAATCTTATTTTTACTTACTTTTGAATCTATCCCGTCCAATGGATTGCTTTATATACTCGCCTCCCAAAGACACGCGGTTAGATCAATATGAAAGTAAATGTGGCAACGTGTGATAGCCAATCATATAAAGTAAGCCAATAAAGGTTCGCATCTCTTGAATTGATGTAGAAAAACTATACATTTATTTGTGTTGTCTACAATTAGCTGAAGCACCTCATTGTCCATGAAGCATTCCCAAAGCTGGAGTGGAGATAGTGATACTTCAAAATCATAACATATACTATACACTGCATTAAGGAATTGTCAATTGAGAATACTCACCAATCTTTTCATATAAATTCTTAGTCTCATTTGCACTGTTGTCGATAGGTTGTTTCTCAAACTTTGTAATTTTTGTTACGACGCCATCTCGATTGTTGAATTTCAGCATCAAAGTGCGAAAATTATTGTAAACACGTAATTCACTTCAATATACCTGCTACTTCGCATGGAAACGCATCGCTATCCTTCATAATTTGATATTTTCTGTCCAAATCTTCATTGGCAATGATGTCATCAATATCGCTTGGAGTCACAAGAACAATAATGTTTTTGTCTGCATGCCATCCAGGTTCATCATCGTCGCTTCAGCGATAGATAGTGAACTTCAAATCATAACATATACTATACACTGCATTATGAATCATTCATTTGAGAATACTTACCAATGATGTCATATCAATTTTAGTCTCATTTGCACTGTTGTCGATAGGGTCACTCGCTAAACTTGTAATTTTGTTACGATGCTATTTCGATCTGGAATTTCCGCATCAAAGTGCCATTGGTAAACAATACCATCAATATCGCCCAGCTACTTCGCATGGAAACGCATCGCTATCCTTCATAATTTGATATTGTCCAACCTCTACGGTACGATGTCAATAATATCGTTTGGAGTCACAAGAACAATAATGTTTTTGTCTGCATGCCATCCAGGTTCATCATCATCGTCGCTCCAGCGATAGATAGTGATACTTCAAAATCATAACATATACTATACACTGCATTAAGGAATTGTCAATTGAGAATACTCACCAATCTTTTCATATAAATTCTTAGTCTCATTTGCACTGTTGTCGATAGGTTGTTTCTCAAACTTGTAATTTTTGTTACGACGCCATTTCGATTGTTGAATTTCAGCATCAAAGTGCGAAAATTATTGTTAAACACGTACTCCACTTCAATATTGCCTGCTACTTCGCATGGAAACTCATCGCTATCCTTCATAATTTGGTTATTTTCGTCCAAATCTTCATTGGCACTGATGTCATCAATATCGTTTGGAGTCACAAGAACAATAGGGTTTTTGTCTGCATGCCATCCGTCCAAGCCATTCATCATCGTCGCGCCAGCTGTCTACTGCCGCCTGCAGTTCCTTGCATTTTAAAAACTTTCGTTTTCTATACATTTGATGAGTTTTTGTATATATTTATCTTTATATGTCAACACCATCACAATTTCAATTTCACTTGCATCTACTTCGTAACACAGCTAATTTTGATCGACACTTGACGAACAGCTGATCAACAGGTTGCCACGTATATTAAATTTCAGGTGCACAATCGTGGCTCGATACTATGGTGCATTATCATCTTGTTAAATCCATTAATTGTTCTTCCACAATTCTGGCCGTTTTCGACGGATGTTCTCATACAAACGCCTCAATACAGCCAAATAAAACTGCCTATTGTCCTTCCGGAACAAAGTCATGATTCACAAAACCATGAATATCAAAGAAAGCAATGAGAATCACCTTGATTTTTGAGCGGCTTTGGCGTTGTTTTTTTGGTTTCAGCTCGTTTTTTGCCCCCATTCTGATGATTGTTGACTTGTTTGTTTGTCAAACCCATAAACCCATGTCTCGTCGGCAGTTATAACACTTTGCATACCCAAAATATTCAATAAAAAAAAATTATTCGAGTGGACTCGCGAGTGATGTTGAGTTGAAATAGATTTTGAGTTCTGCTGCCAACTCTCTAAAACTTGCCTAACGATTTTCAACCACCTTATCCTTCACTTTTTTAACATTTCCTTAAATTGAAGAGGTCGAAAGTCGTTCAGAACGAGGTATGTCTTCAACGA
>NW_024393363.1:0-4397 GCF_016617805.1 Bactrocera tryoni
TATTGAATTGCTTTAAATTTTAATCTTCACATATTTAAGTTAATTAACCTTCTTCGTCTTACTGAAGTTGACATAAAGCCATAACGGCAGTGCATTTGGAAGAATTCCACATTCTTTTATTTAGGTACAAAGTCGATTTTCTTGTATATACACATTTAGCAATCGATATTGAATTGCTTTAAATTTTAATCTTCACATATTTAAGTTATTTAACCTTCTTCGTCTTACTGAAGTTGACATAAAGCCATAACGGCAGTGCATTTGGAAGAATTCCACATTCTTTTATTTAGGTATAAAGTCGATTTTCTTGTATATACACATTTAGCAATCGATATTGACTTGCTTTAAATCATAATCTTCACATAATTAAGTTAATTAACCTTCGTCATCTTACTGAAGTTGACATAACGCCATAACGGCGGTGCGTTTGGAAGAATTCCACAATCTTATATTTAGGTACAAAGTCGATTTTCTTGTATATACACATTAAGCAGTCGATATTGAGTTGCTTCAAATCATCAAATTCACATATTTAAGTTAATTAACCTTCTTCATCTTACTGAAGGTGACATAAAGCCATAACGGCAGTGCGTTTGGAAGAATTCCACATTCTTTTATTTAGGTATAAAGTCGATTTTCTTGTATATACACATTAAGCAATTGATATTGAGTTGCTTCAAAGCATCAAATTCACATATTTAAGTTAATTAACCTTCTTCACCTTACTGAAGTTGACATAAAGCCATAACGGCAGTGCATTTGGAAGAATTCCAAATTCTTTTATTTAGGTATAAAGTCGATTTTCTTGTATATACACATTTAGCAACCGATATTGAATTGCTTTAAATTTTAATCTTCACATATTTAAGTTAATTAACCTTCTTCGTCTTACTGAAGTTGACATAAAGCCGTAACGGCAGTGCGTTTGGAAGGATTCCACAATCTTATAATTAGGTATAAAGTCGATTTTCTTGTATATACACATTTAGCAACCGATATTGAATTGCTTTAAATTTTAATCTTCACATATTTAAGTTAATTAACCTTCTTCGTCTTACTGAAGTTGACATAAAGCCATAACGGCAGTGCGTTTGGAAGAATTCCACAATCTTATAATTAGGTATAAAGTCGATTTTCTTGTATATACACATTAAGCAATCGATATTGAGTTGCTTCAAATCATCAAATTCACATATTTAAGTTAATTAACCTTCTTCATCTTACTGAAGGTGACATAAAGCCATAACGGCAGTGCGTTTGGAAGAATTCCACATTCTTATATTTAGGTATAAAGTCGATTTTCTTGTATATACACATTTAGCAATCGACATTGAGTTGCTTTGAATCATTAGTTTAACATATTTAAGTTCGCTTACCTTCTTCATTTTACTGAAGAGGACATAAAGCCATAACGGCAGTGCATTTGGAAGAATTCCACGATATTATATTTAGGTATAAATTCGGTTTTCTTGTATATACACATTTAGCAATTGATATTGAGTTACTTTAATTCATTAGTGTAACATATTTAAGTTAATTAACCTTCTTCATCTTACTGAAGGTGACATAAAGCCATAACGGCAGTGCATTTGGAAGAATTCCACATTCTTTTATTTAGGTATAAAGTCGATTTTCTTGTATATACACATTAAGCAATTGATATTGAGTTGCTTTAAATTTTAATCTTCACATATTTAAGTTAATTAACCTTCTTCATCTTACTGAAGTTGACATAAAGCCATAACGGCAGTGCATTTGGAAGAATTCCACAATCTTATATTTAGGTATAAAGTCGATTTTCTTGTATATACACATTTAGCAATCGATATTGAATTGCTTTAAATTTTAATCTTCACACATTTAAGTTAATTAACCTTCTTCGTCTTACTGAAGTTGACATAAAGCCATAACGGCAGTGCATTTGGAAGAATTCCACATTCTTTATTTAGGTATAAAGTCGATTTTCTTGTATATACACATTTAACAATCGATATTGAATTGCTTTAAATTTTAGTCTTCACATATTTAAGTTATTTAACCTTCTTCATCTTACTGAAGTTGACATAAAGCCATAACGGCAGTGCATTTGGAAGAATTCCACATTCTTTTATTTAGGTATAAAGTCGATTTTCTTGTATATACACATTTAACAATCGATATTGAATTGCTTTAAATTTTAATCTTCACATATTTAAGTTAATTAACCTTCTTCGTCTTACTGAAGTTGACATAAAGCCATAACGGCAGTGCATTTGGAAGAATTCCACATTCTTTTATTTAGGTATAAAGTCGATTTTCTTGTATATACACATTTAGCAACCGATATTGAATTGCTTTAAATTTTAATATTCACATATTTAAGTTAATTAACCTTCTTCGTCTTACTGAATTTGACATAAAGCCATAACGGCAGTGCATTTGGAAGAATTCCACAATCTTATATTTAGGTATAAAGTCGATTTTCTTGTATATACACATTAAGCAATTGATATTGAGTTGCTTTAAATTTTAATATTCACATATTTAAGTTAATTAACCTTCTTCATCTTACTGAAAGTGACATAAAGCCATAACGGCAGTGCATTTGGAAGAATTCCACAATCTTATATTTAGGTATAAAGTCGATTTTCTTGTATATACACATTAAGCAATTGATATTGAGTTGCTTTAAATTTTAATATTCACATATTTAAGTTAATTAACCTTCTTCATCTTACTGAAAGTGACATAAAGCCATAACGGCAGTGCATTTGGAAGAATTCCACATTCTTTTATTTAGGTATAAAGTCGATTTTCTTGTATATACACATTTAGCAACCGATATTGAATTCTTTAAATTTTAATATTCACATATTTAAGTTAATTAACCTTCTTCGTCTTACTGAAGTTGACATAAAGCCATAACGGCAGTGCATTTGGAAGAATTCCACATTCTTTTATTTAGGTATAAAGTCGATTTTCTTGTATATACACATTTAGCAACCGATATTGAATTGCTTTAAATTTTAATCTTCACATATTTAAGTTAATTAACCTTCTTCGTCTTACTGAAGTTGACATAAAGCCATAACGGCAGTGCATTTGGAAGAATTCCACAATCTTATATTTAGGTATAAAGTCGATTTTCTTGTATATACACATTTAGCAATCGATATTGACTTGCTTTAAATTTTAATCTTCACACATTTGAGTTAATTAACCTTCTTCGTCTTACTGAAGTTGACATAAAGCCCTAACGGCAGTGCATTTGGAAGAATTCCACATTCTTTTATTTAGGTATAAAGTCGATTTTCTTGTATATACACATTTAGCAACCGATATTGAGTTGCTTTAAATAATAAAATTCACATATTTAAGTTAATTAACCTTCCTCATTTTACTGAAAGTGACATAAAGCCATAACGGCAGAGCGTTTGGAAGAATTCCACATTCTTTTATTTAGGTATAAAGTCGATTTTCTTGTATATACACATTTAGCAATCGATATTGACTTGCTTTAAATTTTAATCTTCACATATTTAAGTTAATTAACCTTCTTCGTCTTACTGAAGTTGACATAAAGCCATAACGGCAGTGCATTTGGAAGAATTCCACATTCTTTTATTTAGGTATAAAGTCGATTTTCTTGTATATACACATTAAGCAATCAATATTGAGTTGCTTTAAATAATAAAATTCACATATTTAAGTTAATTGACCTTCTTCGTCTTACTGAAGTTGACCTAACACCATAACGGCAGTGCGTTTGGAAGAATTCCACATTCTTTTATTTAGGTATAAAGTCGATTTTCGTGTATATACACATTAACCAATCAATATTGACTTGCTTTAAATTTTAATCTTCACACATTTAAGTTAATTAACCTTCTTCGTCTTACTGAAGTTGACATAAAGCCATAACGGCAGTGCATTTGAAAGAATTCCGCAATCTTATATTTAGCTACAAAGTCGATTTTCTTGCATATACACATTTAGCAATCGATATTGAATTGCTTTAAATTTTAATCTTCACATATTTAAGTTATTTAACCTTCTTCGTCTTACTGAAGTTGACATAAAGCCATAACGGCAGTGCATTTGGAAGAATTCCACATTCTTTTATTTAGGTATAAAGTCGATTTTCTTGTATATACACATTGAGCAACCGATATTGAATTGCTTTAAATTTTAATCTTCACATATTTAAGTTAATTAACCTTCTTCGTCTTACTGAAGTTGACATAAAGCCATAACGGCAGTGCATTTGGAAGAATTCCACATTCTTTTATTTAGGTATAAAGTCGATTTTCTTGTATATACACATTGAGCAACCGATATTGAATTGCTTTAAATTTTAATCTTCACATATTTAAGTTAATTAACCTTCTTCATCTTACTGAAAGTGACACAAAGCCATA
>NW_024393364.1:0-1034 GCF_016617805.1 Bactrocera tryoni
AACAAGTAATGAAGGGCTAAGTTCGGGAGTCACCGAACATTTTATACTCTCGTATGATAAAGTGATAATCGAGATTTCATTATCCGTCATTTACATATTTTTCAAATACCGTATTTGTGTAAAGTTTTATTCCGCTATCATCATTGGTTCCTAATGTAGTATATATTATATAGAGAAGGCATCAGATGGAATTCAAAATAGCGTTATGTTGGAAGAAGCCGTGGTTGTTAACCGATTTCACCCATACTTCGAACATGTCGTCAGGGTGTTAAGAAAAATATTATATACCGAATTTCATCGAATCGGTCTAGTAGTTCCTGAGATATGGTTTTTGGTCCATAAGTGGGCGACGCCACGCCCATTTTCAATTTTTAAAAAAAGTCTGGGTGCCGCTTCCTTCTGCCATTTTCTTCCGTAAAAATCAGTGTTTCTGACGTTTTTTGTTAGTCGATTAACGCACCTTTAGTGATTTTCAACACAACCTCTGTATGGGAGGTGGGCGTGGTTATTATCCGATTTTTTCCATTTTTGAACTGTATATGGAAATGCCTGAAGAAAACGACTCTGTAGAGTTTGGTTGACATAGCTATAGTAGTTTCCGAGATATGTACAAAAAAACTTAGTAGAGGGCAGGGCCACGCCCACTTTTCCAAAAAAAAATTATTCCAAATATGCCCCTCCCTAATGCGATCCTTTGTGCCAAATTTCACTTTAATATATTTATTTATGGCTTAGTTATGACACTTTATAAGTTTTCGCTTTTCGCCATTTTGTGGGTGTGGCAGTAAACCGATTTTACCCATCTCCGAACTTAACCTTCTTATGAAACCAAGAAATACGTGTTCCAAGTTTCATCATGATATCTTAATTTTTACTCAAGTTACAGATCCGGATTTCAACTCTACTCGTCACCCTGATCACTTTGGTATATGTATATAACCCTATATCTGACTCTTTTAGTTTTAGGATTTACAAACAACCGTTATGTGAACAAAACTATAATACTCTCCTTAGCAACTTTGTTGCGAGAGTAT
>NW_024393365.1:0-800 GCF_016617805.1 Bactrocera tryoni
ATTGCTAAAAATCCTACATATTTACTGTTTAAGATGTGGCAAGGCTCGTTTTCCTCATAATTGTAAACAATCTAACCTTTTCAAGGATGAGTGTGCTAAGTGATTTTTAAATTAATAAATTTAGGTAAAATATATCAAAATAAAAGTGAAATGTAAGCTTATTTCAAAGCTTAGAGTGTGTATTTAAATATACAAAGTAAAAAATGTGAAAAAAAATTTGTGAAACATAGGGAAATAACATGTTTTCTTTGTGCAAAGTTTTGAACTTTTAATCGTGAATATTTTAAAAAATATTATTAATTTTTATATTATTTTTGGATATTCCTCCTTTGGAGAAGCTCCATTTACCCCATTTATACGGAAATTCGGTTTTTTTTACCCCTCCGCCAAAGTAATCGGAATCGTGCCCAAAATTGTTCATTTCATACTTTAGTTACCATAGACCTATTGTTTCAGTTTTAGAATTTGATGAAAATTCTGATAATAATGCTGCAAATGCTGATAATGATAGATGTAAGAGTTGTTTAAATTATGGATGAGAATTGATAAATTTTGAATTTACTATTTGCTAATATTTACTAATTTAAATAAAACCCCTTCGTTCGAATATAGTTTCTATATTATTCTACTTCATGTCCATTCAAAAAGTGCCCACATTGCTTTGATAAACTTGATTTTTTATGTACATACAATTTCTCATGTCGCGAGCGCAACTAAAAATGCTCACCCAAAAAAGTGCCCAACGCGTTCAAGTTTTCTCTTCTGCCTGCACTCCCGGAGTGCAACCTTCCTCGGTTATT
>NW_024393366.1:0-2447 GCF_016617805.1 Bactrocera tryoni
TATCTAGGTAATCGCAAATGAAAAAAACCATCATTTTGATCAATCATTTAAAATTCCGGTAACCTTTGTTACTACATTAGATACTTTTGTTGCAATTATAAATGAAATGAATAAGGTTATTCTTAACTGTCATACTAATATGTTTTCGATAGTACATTATTTCCTTTATTTTTTGCTTTTATGCCCTGAACAGGGTATATTAAGTTTATGAAGCAGTTTGTAACACCCAGAAGGAAGCGTCGGAGACCCTATAAAGTATATGTATATGCATATAAATAATCAGTATGTTGAGCTGAGTCGATTTAGCCATGTTCTTGAATGGAAAACTTTCACATTTGTCAATGTATCTTCACGGAATTTGGTATAGATTGTTTTCTAAAACAACAATGTAATCTCCGAAAAAATTGTTCAGATCGGATTACTATAGCGCATAGCTTCCATATATACTGAACACATAGTTACTAAAAGAAATACACCAGTCAGGGTATATTAGTTTCGGTGCAGCCGAAGCTTACGTTTTTTCTTGCTTTTTTTTATTTCTGGACGCGTGTTAATACTATTACACCTATGTCCGATGTCATTTGCACGCAAAACATTGAATTTAATTATTCAGTGGTGCAAATTAGAAAACAGAGTGTCTAAGTACTGTACTGTCTTCTCCAAACTGCGTAGAAAAGGGAAAACACGCAAGAATGTTGCAAAGAAAAAATGCGACACGGAATGCGAAATGCGAACCGTTTTCTAAGTATTCCAGTTTTTTTGGCTTTATTAGGATCCCTGTAATGAAAGAAAATTGTTGGAAATGAAAGTGGTAATAAAGACAGCTCTAATAAAAAAGATGCTACAATGCAATGTATTTAAATATTTTGGCCGGTATTATAAGAGTGTATGGTGCTGAAGACATAGAGCGAAGAATGTTTTTTATACTTAGTACTACTAAAATTTTTATATTCAAACAATTGTAAGCGAGTATAAGATATGAATGTAACACTACATATAATACAACTAATTCCTTATTTGCTGGTTATTTTGATAATAATGATAAAAAAACAAGTAAGGAAGAACTAAGTTCGGGTGTCACCGAACATTTTATACTCTCGCATGATACATTTAATAATCCGTCATTTACATATTTTTCAAATACCGTATTTGTGTAAAGTTTTATTCCGCTATCATCATTGGTTCCTAATGTATGTATTATACAGAGAAGGCATCAGATGGAATTCAAAATAGCGTTATATTGGAAGAAGGCGTGGTTGTGAATTGATTTCACCCATATTTCGTACATATCATCAGGGTGTTAAGAAAATATTATATACCGAATTTCATTGAAATCGGTGAAGTAGTTCCTGGGATATGGTTTTTAGTCCATAAGTGGGCGACGCCACGCCCATTTTCAATTCTTAAGCTTAAGCTTAGCTTGGGTGCAGCTTCTTTCTGCCATTCCTTCTGTAAAATTTAGTGTTTCTGACGTTTTTTGTTAGTCGGTTAACGCACTTTTAGTGATTTTCAACATAACCTTCGTATGGGAGGTGGGCGTGGTTATTATCCGATTTCTTCTATTTTTGAACTGTATATGGAAATGCCTGAAGGAAACGACTCTATAGAGTTTGGTTGACATAGCTATAGTAGTTTCCGAGATAGTATGGGGCGGGGCCAAGCCCACCTTTCCAAAAAAAAAAAATACGTCCAAATATGCCCCTCCCTAGTGCGATCTTTTGTGCCAAATTTCACTTTAATATCTTTATTTATGGCTTAGTTATGACACTTTATAGCTTTTCGGTTGTCGCCATTTTATGGGCGTGGCACTGGGTCGATTTTATGGAGCCAACGTGTACCAAGTTTCATCACGATACCTCAATTTTTACTTAAGTTACAGCTTGCACGGACAGACAGACATCCGGATTTAAACTCTACTCGTCGCCCTGATCTTCTTCTTCTTCTTCTTAATTGGCGTTGACACCGCATACGCGATTATAGCCGAGTTAAGAACAGCGCGCCAGTCGTTTCTTCTTTTCGCTACGTGGCGCCAATTGGATATTCCAAGCGAAGCCAGGTCCTTCTCCACTTGGTCCTTCCAACGGAGTGGAGGTCTTCCTCTTCTTCTGCTTCCCCCGGCGGGTACTGCGTCGAATACTTTCAGAGCTGGAGTGTTTTCATCCATCCGGACAACATGACCTAGCCAGCGTAGCCGCTGTCTTTTAATTCGCTGAACTATGTCAATGTCGTCGTATATCTCGTACAGCTCATCGTTCGTCACCCTGATCACTTTGGTATATATAACCCTATATCTGACTCTTTTAGTTTTAGGACTTACAAACAACCGTTATGTGAACAAAACTATAATACTCTCCTAACAACTTTGTTGCGTGAGTATAAAAATAACTATGTACAATAAAGTACATGAGATCATCTCGAAATCAAGACAGGCCAGATGGCTTTCTCAG
>NW_024393367.1:0-658 GCF_016617805.1 Bactrocera tryoni
TACCATTGGGCCGGTCGATTTGCCACCAAGATCATGGGATATCAAACCGTTAAACTTTTTCCTGTGGGGATATGTAAAATCTAAAGTCTATGCGGATATTCCCGCTTCGATTCAGGCCTAGGAGCAAAACATAACGCCTTTCATTCACCAGTTACCAGTCGAAATGCTCGAACATCGAAAATTGGACTGAACGGATAGACCATCTGAGACGTAGCCGCGGCCAATATTTGAAAGAAATAATCTTAAAAAAATGAATGCGAAAGAATGTTCTTTCGAATGATAATAAATATTACCCATTAAATTTACAGTTTCTGTATTTTTTCTTTAATAAAGTAGGGAATATTACCTTAAATAGTCCATCAAGTTAAATTGATTTACCTGAAAGTAAAATAAAATAATTTTAGTACATAATTATTGTAAGAAAGATAGATTAATGTTATATAAGTATGGTCTGTAAAATATAAATAAAGTATCGCTGATGTCGAGTCTAGTCATAAGGACTAAATTTGACAAAGCTTCCATTGGGGTTAAGTAAATTTGGACAACGAGCCTCTTATCTGGATATTCAAAGGCCAACCACATATTCCAATAATTTTAGAACTAGTTCGGTGGATTTCAGGCGTCTTGATGTCTTCAACCAATCCCATCGTTATTTCTT
>NW_024393368.1:0-1679 GCF_016617805.1 Bactrocera tryoni
GCCCACAAATTGCAAACTTAAAAGAGAACAACGATTTGTTATCTATAATCGAGGTAATTATTCGCCTTGAATTATTCGCACATCGCTGACCATGAAATTAGTTGGCGATGTTGGTGGTGAACTCTTTATTGATAGCGACAGTGAAATAGGGCCGACAATTTGCATAATGTGAAAATTTAATGGAATAATTTGTTAGCTTTTATGGCGAACGCCAACAATTTACTACTCAAGACTGTTGCCTGAGCGATGGTGTGTTAATTGAATATAAAATTTTGTAATTTATATGCAATGACGATATTGAGCGTTTATGTTTAGTTAACGACTATTTTGGTAGGCTGTGAAACTCGTTCGGATTATTGCGAACATTAAAAGTAATAACCAAAATCCGAGAATAATAAGAATCGGGTATTTGGGAAAGGAGTTATATCCCTAAGAACAATACTGATGTTAATATTACCCTTAAAAACTTTTATTACATATATTAACAGCAAAGTTAATAAAAATAAAAGCATTATAAAAATGACACAAAAATCCAAATGAGGTTTCATCCAAAGCCTGCTAAGCATTTATTGCGTATGGAACTTCGTGTTATTTTATTTTTATTTTTACCCATATTCCATTATTATAGACATATTGTTTTCAATTACTAGAACGGTTAAAGTTATTGTGCCGAACTATCAAATTTTTTATATCTTGCAACATGTTGCGACAGAGTCTAATAATTTTGTTCACTGGGTCAATACTTCCCTAACCCACATATACCAAACATAAAGATTTTCGAACTACCGGGTGACTTAAGAGCGCATATATCGAAGAAAACGTGAGTCAATTCCTACAACAGCCGGTTCTACGTTACTGAAATTGACCCGGATTTTATCCAACTAATGGTTGTACTGAGATTCCGTTTAATTAGAATAAGATTGTCATTACTGGAGAATCGCCTTGTAGGAGGGTTACTCTGTATCCTCATTACTTGTGCTGCGCAGCAGAGGACCTGTGCGGTCCTTAGGAGCTCAAATGGGCAGCATGACTCCCATTCTGAACATTACCTTTACAAAGAAACGTTTTTAGCAGCATACAAGGCACGCGGCCGGCTGGTCCTTAACTACGCCGCAGCAATACGGTCGCCTGGATGCAGTGAAACGCAAACGTGGAAGCTACAAACATGTCCGAACCCTGCACAGGATACCCCTTGATGTCTCTCATCGAACAAAGTGAGGTCTGTATGCTCCCAGTATAACATAGTAATGAACTCTTCTCCAAGCAGTTTCTACTGAGTGCTTTCGCAGAAATCATCTCTCCTGTTACCGCTTCGGAACGGAGCCGTCTCCTAGGAGCATCAAGAGGACCTACGCCTACGACAGAAAACAATACGGTGACCAAATTTCAGACGCAACAAAGTCCAGATATGCACCTTCTGCCATTCATTTAATCGATTGGAAGTGAAGTTATTGCGTTTTAAGTGTCAGTATGTTTGTGTTAACGGTGCGAAAATGAGCTTCGAACAAAGGGCCAACATTAAATTTCGTTTTAATCGTCGATGAAACAAGTTTATGGTGGTGTTGCACGAGTGATTTCAACGTTTTCAAAGTGGACATAAATGACGATCAATATGTGGGTCAATCAAAATCCGTGATCCCCGGAAATTCCATCGAAACAGCGGGTGAATTTATCAAAAA
>NW_024393369.1:0-733 GCF_016617805.1 Bactrocera tryoni
CGTTATGGCTTTATGTCAACTTGAGTAAGATGATGAGGGTTAATTAACTTTAATATGTAAAGCTAATGATTTAAAGCAATTCGTTGTGGATTTCTAAATGTGTATATGCTGGAAAATCGGTTTTATACCTAAATGTAAAATTGTGGAATTTTTCCAAATGCATTGTCATTTTGGTTTTATCCAACTTCTGTAAAATTAAGAAGGTTAATTAACTTTAATATGTGAAGCTAATGATTTGAAGCCATTCGACATAGATTGCCAAATGTGTATATGCAAGAAAATCGGTTTTATACCTAAATGTAAAATTATGGATTTTTTTCCAAATGCACTGCCGTTTTGGTTTTATGCCAACTTCTGTAATATGACGAAGGTTAATTAATTTGAATATGTGACGTTATTGATTTGAATCAACTCGATATGGATTGCTAAATGTTTAAATGCAGGAAAATCGGTTTTATACCTAAATGTAAAATTGTGGAATTTTTCCGAATGCACTGCCGTTATGTCTTTATGCCAACTTTAGCAAGATGAAGAAGGTTAATTAACTTTAATATGTAAGGCTTATGATTTTAATCAACTCGATATGGATTTCTAACTGTGTACCTGCAAGAAAACCGGTTTTATACCTAAATGTAAAATTATGGATTTTTTCCAAATGCACTGTCGTTATGGCTTTATGTCAACTTGAGTAAGATGATGAGGGTTAATTAACTTTAGTATGTTAAGCTAATGA
>NW_024393370.1:0-2029 GCF_016617805.1 Bactrocera tryoni
TTCACTTTAATATCTTTATTTATGGCTTAGTTATGACACTTTATAGATTTTCGGTTTTCGCCATTTTGTGGGCGTGGCAGTGGGCCGATTTTGCCCATCTTCGAACTTAACCTTCTTATGGAGCCAAGAAATACGTGTACCAAGTTTCATCATGATATCTCAATTTTTACTCAAGTTACAGCTTGCACGGGCGGACGGACGGACAGACAGACATCCGGATTTCAACTCTACTCGTCACCCTGATCACTTTGGTATATATAACCCTATATCTGACTCTTTTAGTTTTAGGACTTACAAACAACCGTTATGTGAACAAAACTATAATACTCTCCTTAGCAACTTTGTTGCGAGAGTAAAAAAAATAAGAGATAACTGAGCTAAACTCGTTCGTACTTGCCAACCATTTGGAAAAATTAACATAAAATATATGCATATATTGGCAGAGTTTATCATCACCATCTGAGTATTTCTTCTTCTTTCTTGGCTAAGACACCGTTTACGCGGTTATAGTCAAGTCTACAACAGTTCTTCCAAGTACTAGCCTACAAAAATTATGTGATGTTGCAGAAACTAGAAATTTCGACTTTATCTTCATATACATACATATATAAAGGGTAATCCATTTCGAGGTTCCCTAATTTTTTAAAGAAAAAGCACGGAAACTTCAAATTTAATGGGGAATATTTATTATCATTCGAACAAACATTCTTTCAAATCTTCGCCGCGGCTACGTATCATACGATCCATCCGTTGAGTCTAATTTTCGATGATTCGTTCGAGCATTTCGACTGGTAACTGGCGAATGACACTCGTAATGTTTTGCTCCAAATCGAAGCGGGATTTTCCGCATTGACTTTAGATTTTACATATCCCCACAGAAAACAATCCAACGGTGTTATATGTATCACACGATCTTAGTGGCCAATCGACCGGCCCAAAACGTGAAATTATTTGCTCACCGAAGTGTTCTCTCAATGAAGCCATGGATTGATGCGATTGTGGAATGTGGAAAGTCTTATTTAAAATAAATGTCGCCATGATAACAAGACTCGAAAACTTCGGATCTTCTTAGAATATTTCAAGATCCCACAGAGCGGAGCTATGTCGCTTGGGAACGTCAAGCGGCTTCAGTTCTTGTACAAGCTGTATTTGTATGCTTTTAATTTAAGATTTCGACGTAAAATGTTCCAAGTCGTCCAATACGTCAGTCCGATTTGCTGCCAACGGAGGCAGCCGAATCGACTCTCCACAGTCTTCGTGTACACTCTAAGATACGGCTACTATATTTTCTTCACTGCGTGCTGAACGTGGTCTATTTGGTCGAATATTATCCAATAATGAATGCTGGGTCTCAATATGTGTGATTGCATGAGTATAGTATGCTCATTAGGTCGATTATGTTGACCATAAAATGCACGAAGCTCGCGAAACATATTCTTTACAGAACTTGAATTTTCGTAATAAAGTTGAACGATTTGTTCAGGCATAAGTCTTTCCATGATGAAATAACAACCAATACTGAACAAAGATAACATGACAGCTTGACACGACTCCCGCGTGATTGGTCAAAAAAGGGCTATTGAAAAAAGTATATCTACTTGGATCACCCGTTATTTATTGTTCATATTATTTCTGCATTTTTTGAAAATTTCGAACTATTGCTAATGCTGTTATTTAATGTAATTTTAAAGAAGATTCAGAAAACTTCCGCATTTGCATTTGCCAAAATTGTGTAGAAGCCAAAAAGAAAGTAAATTCGGATAGTTTTGAATAGCTTTGTAAGGAACTTTTCAAGTAGTTTTTCTCTATATAAAATCTACAATATTTGAAATTATTCTCTGAAAATCTAAAGTTGATCCGACAAACAGTTTGGAGCTACATATGAGCGTGTTTATAAGAATTCAATTTATTTATTTTTATTTTTTTAGAATATACTATATTTTATTTATTTATTTTTTAGATTTTTTTTTTAATTTTTCTTAACTTAAAGTAATCGGCTCACAAAACTTTAAACTTTTTTCTTTTACTT
>NW_024393371.1:0-1590 GCF_016617805.1 Bactrocera tryoni
CAGAGTAATACTAAATGATCTCTATATAAATGGCTGTTGCCACAGGAAGATTATTTCGTTAGCGAAGCATAAACCTCTGAAGTTAGTCGACTTTTTTTAAACCAAAACTGGATTGTATGTAACAAAATGCTGCAGCTTAGCCTAGACAGTGACATTATTCACAAAACAAAGTCGAAATAGAATGCATTAAATTTTTATTTTGTCTGGTCATGTTGGTTCACAAGAACCAATACTGATTTGTTTAGAATACGCAGTTCGAGAATATTTTGCAAAATTTAAATAAAAAATGTGCGTATGCTTCTCTCAAAATATATGAAGAATATGGATATTTAAATTACTTTCAATCAGGCCCAGTTTTGAGGCTTCGTGACCACAGCAGCATCTTCTAAGCAAAGGTGACTGCGATAAACGTGTGCAGTAGATCTATTGCACTGTACGCCACTATAGTAGCGCAGCGATATTAGCCTATGAGTTCGCTGACGGCCCTTGTCTCTCGCATCGAGTTCTTTTCCGATTAGACTGGTGTAGGGTGCCTTGCTCCATAGGTATTGTCGGAAACTGTAATGCTGATGGGCTTAATAGGACACTTACTTCAATCTCAATATCTGAAATGAGTGGGAGCTCCGTTGGGTTTTGTGATCCGCTGCTGGACTATTGCCTAGGCCTGGCCTGCTAAATCGTAAGTGATTTAATTGATCAAGACAAACGCACTTCTGGATCTTATACTTTTAAAACCCAGGTGAAACACCGAACGTAGAAATAAAACCCCCAAGCATATTTGTGATATCTACGGAGTTTATCGTCGAATTTGCAAAGGATTGTATATAAGTAACAGGCTAAGTATAATCCTCAACCATAACGAGGAAACAGCGATCTAACCTAACCTAGCTCTTATAGTTCCTGCCATTTCCGAAATAATGACTCTCAGCTCACAAATTCCATATACCTTTGCCTTTCTCACGACATCTAATTTCGTTACTCTAATGGTAAATAAAACAATAAGATCTATAAAACTTTCTTTATGTTAATTTGGTTTTGCTCCTTCAACTTTTTCGAATTATTGTGGTTAACTGAAATGGATTGACGACTCCCTAGGGGCAAGTTTTCTATGACTTTTCGACCTTCACTAAACTTGTCACTTAAATGCTTGTGTTCCCGATAAAAATGACTTCACAAAACACTTCTGCAACATTTTCAACGATTCGAAAGATGTCGTTGCAGTCGTATATCGCGAGTGCTACCAATCACGTTGTGTCATACCATATAGTGTTAGAAAGGTGAGATTTTAAACAATTCTTTTAATTTTCATGTATACAAAAAAATTAAATGCGGGAAGTTGGAAAAAAAGTTATAGTTGCTCATGATATATGTATTTTTTGAAAAGGAGATCAGTTCGGGCAGCACAACAAGGGTTCACTCTCTTTCGCTCTGGATACTTTGACTTACACTGATGAAAGTTTTACTCTGATAGAATAATGTCTCTAGCGGAAAGAGGGGAAAAAGTGATTGACCAAAATGGGTACATATTTGATAATTTATTTACCATTATAAATATAAAAAATAATATATGATTAGAAACATGAAAATACT
>NW_024393372.1:0-2225 GCF_016617805.1 Bactrocera tryoni
ATAAAGCCATAACGGCAGTGCATTTGGAAGAATTCGACAATCTTATATTCAGGTATAAAAACGATTTTCTTGTATATACACATTTACCAGTCTATATTGAGTTGCTTTAAATCATTAATTTAACACATTTAAGTCAATTAACCTTCTTCATCTTACCGAAGTTGACATAAAGCCATAACGGCAGTGCATTTGGAAGAATTCGACAATCTTATGTTGAGGTATAAAGTCGATTTTCTTGTATATACACATTTACCAGTCTATATTGAGTTGCCTTAAATCATTAGCTTCACACATTTAAGTTAATTAACCTTCTTCATCTTACCGAAGTTGACATAAAGCCATAACGGCAGTGCATTTGGAAGAATTCGACAATCTTATATTCAGGTATAAAGTCGATTTTCTTGTATATACATATTTAGCAGTCGATATTGAGTTGCTTTAAATCATTAGTTTAACATATTTAAGTTAATTAACCTTCTTCATCTTACCGAAGTTGACATAAAACCATAACGGCAGTGCATTTGCAAGAATTCGACAATCTTATATTCAGGTATAAAGTCGATTTTCTTGTATATACACATTTAGCAGTCGATATTGAGTTGCTTCAAATCATTAGCATCAAATATTTAAGTTAATTAACCTTCTTCATCTTACCGAAGTTGACATAAAGCCATAACGGCAGTGCATTTGGAAGAATTCGACAATCTTATATTCAGGTATAAAGTCGATTTTCTTGTATATACACATTTAGCAGTCGATATTGAGTTGCTTCAAATCATTAGCATCAAATATTTAAGTTAATTAACCTTCTTCATCTTACCGAAGTTGACATAAAGCCATAACGGCAGTGCATTTGGAAGAATTCGACAATCTTATATTCAGGTATAAAGTCGATTTTCTTGTATATACACATTTAGCAGTCGATATTGAGTTGCTTTAAATCATTAACATCAAATATTTAAGTTAATTAGCCTTCTTCATCTTATCGAAGTTGACATAAAGCCATAACGGCAGTGCATTTGGAAGAATTCGACAATCTTATATTCAGGTATAAAGTCGATTTTCTTGTATATACACATTTAGCAGTCGATATTGAGTTGCTTTAAATCATTAGTTTCACATATTTAAGTTAATTAACCTTCTTCATCTTACCGAAGTTGACATAAAGCCATAACGGCAGTGCATTTGGAAGAATTCGACAATCTTATATTCAGGTATAAAGTCGATTTTCTTGTATATACACATTTAGCAGTCGATATTGAGTTGCTTTAAATCATTAACATCAAATATTAAAGTTTATTAGCCTTCTTCATCTTACCGAAGTTGACATAAAGCCATAACGGCAGTGCATTTGGAAGAATTCGACAATCTTATATTCAGGTATAAAGTCGATTTTCTTGTATATACACATTTAGCAGTCGATATTGAGTTGCTTCAAATCATTAACATCAAATATTTAAGTTAATTAACCTTCTTCATCTTACCGAAGTTGACATAAAGCCATAACGGCAGTGCATTTGGAAGAATTCGACAATCTTATATTCAGGTATAAAGTCGATTTTCTTGTATATACACACTAAGCAGTCGATATTGAGTTGCTTCAAATCATTAGCATCAAATATTTAAATTAATTAGCTTCCTTCATCTTACCGAAGTTGACATAAAGCCATTACGGCAGTGCATTTGGAAAATCTCGACAATCTTATATTCAGGTATAAAGTCGATTTTCTTGTATATACACATTTAGCAGTCGATATTGAGTGGCTTCAAATCATTAACATCACATATTTAAGTTAATTAACCTTCTTCATCTAACCGAAGTTGACATAAAGCCATAACGGCAGTGCATTTAGAAGAGATCAACAATCTTATATTCAGGTATAAAGTCGATTTTCTTGTATATACACATTTAGCAGTCGATATTGAGTTGCTTCAAATCATTAACATCAAATATTTAAGTTAATTAGCCTTCTTCATTTTACTGAAGTTGGCATAAAGCCATGACGGCAGTGCATTTGGATAAAGCCATAACGGCAGTGCATTTGGAAGAATTCGACAATCTTATATTCAGGTATAAAGTGGATTTTCTTGCATATGCAAATTGAGCAGTCGATATTGAGTTGCTTCAAATCATTAGCATCAAATATTTAAATTAATTAGCTTCCTTCATCTTACCGAAGTTGACATAAAGCCATAACGTCAGTGCTTTTGGAAGAATTCGACAA
>NW_024393373.1:0-3086 GCF_016617805.1 Bactrocera tryoni
TGGTAGGACGTATTCGACGTGTTCGGCCCGAATATCCCGAAGATGAAAGTTGACTTTTCATCAATCGACGCTTGTGACCGATTATTTGACCAAAAATCACCATTAACCATCCCTGTATTTATCTGATATGACACCCTACGACTTCTTCCTTTTCGGAAAAATGCATTTGCCCATGTAGGAAAACGGTATGCAGACGTAGAGGCCATTCAAAAGGCTTGCACCGGCATACTGGCGGCCATACCGGCCAACGAGCTAAAACACTCGTTCGTCATGCTTTTCAACTGTGCAAAAAGCTGAATTGAAGCAGAAGTAGACTATTTTGAATAAAATAAATTGATTTTGCCGAAAAAACCATTTGTTCTGCTTTTCTTTAAGTCCTGTTTACTTTGGAACGTACCTTGGACGAGTAAATGTACGAGTACAGAAAACAACAACAATTTTCTGCTGGATTGATTTGAATCATGTGTGGCAAAAAATGTATCAGCTTTGAAAATGTGCGCATGTAACAAATTTTTGATGCGTAAACAATATTTCCAAACCTTTTGGCTGCTTCAATCACTTCATCGTCGGTGACCGATAGTGCATCTATTACCGTAGATATATTTGCTAATACAGGCCCTTCGTTCCTCTGCGTAGGGAAAAGCGTTTCCACGATGTTTTTCAATAGAGTGGGACAGGTTGGTGTTCTCCCTTTGCTTCCTTTGAGTTTTGACATCACTATTTTGTACGCATGGCCCCGTGGATTCTCATCGGCATTTTCGCAGAGCTCTTTGAAGTAGGAGAGTTTGCTTCTTTTGATTGCTTTCTTGAGCTCACGGCGTTTCCTTTTAAAACTTTCGCGCAGGTTTTCGTATTCTGACCCACTTCGTCTTCTCTGGCAAGAGCGCCTGGCTTTGTTGCAATCAGTTCTCAGGCTGTCGATTGCACTATTCCACCAGTATGCAGGCTGTCTGTAAGCGTTAGCGCCTTGTTTTTTCCTGCACATTGCAGCGTCACATGCTTTGCTGACATGCCTCACCAATATCTCCGCCTGTCGTTCTGTATCTTCTACATTTGCGATGTTGTCATCTAGCATAAGCCGGAAGAGATTTTCGTCGAACGTTTCTGCTTTCCATCCTTTTGTCTGTACCATCTTTGTGTGCGTGCATATTCCACTCCTAAATTTTCCGATCTCCATTATGATAGCTAGGTGGTCACTATGTGTATAGAGGTCAGACACTTTCCAGCATGTTGATCGTACCAACGGGCTACTAACAAACGTGATGTCAATCACGGATCCACGGCCATTTTTTTCGAAAGTGTTCCTATTTTCAGTATTTAATAGCACCAATTCGAGCGATGAGAAGGCCTTGAGAAGAGCGTCTCCTCGTTTGTTCGTACTGACACTTCCCCAGTCCACAGCCCATGTGTTAAAATCACCTGCTACCACTTTATTCGTAGTTGTTAGGATTTCCTGTACCAGATCATTCAAAATCCTCTCAAACGCGCCTTGCGGGATACTCGGTGGTATATAGCAGCTATAAAAGTTGATTCCACAGATCCTGGTTCGTGTGAAGTAGGGCTTTCCTAGTCAACGCATATATTTGTGTATGTACATATGAGCAGCGCGCACATGTTATTATTGATAAGTGATAATATGATTTGAATTCGCGAAAGCGAACATAAACGCACATGGTCATGACACATGTGAATATAAGATTTGAATTTTAAAATATAGGATTAATGTTCATTTATCACTATTGTAATCTATTTAATTTTTTAAATAATATAATGCTAGTTTGTTATATAAATATGTAAGTATGAATGTATCAAATTAAAAAAATAATTACAAATAGGCTTTATTTTCACATTAACTACGAATATTGCTCTGTAAAAGTAATTTAATTTAAATGTATTCAATTGCACATGCATTCATTAATATGCGCAAAAAGAATTCATACGAATTCATTATTCCACGTTCAGCTCTGTTCAAGCGAAAATGTTTAAATTTCTCCTGCCGGAATCGGAAGCCATATTATCCGCCATAAAAATATTTAAAACCAAAAAGGGCAAACACATTATCTGCACAGACTCGCTGTCCACCATTCAAGCAATATGCAACACCCTACACCGCAGCAATATAATATCAGAAATCCGCGATTTGCTTATCCAATTCCAAAACAAAATAAAAATAATGTGGGTTCCCGGACATATAGGAATCAAAGGCAACGAAGAAGCCGACAAAGCAGCGCGTTTCGCAATACGTGCACCAATTCAAGAACAACAAACCACAACAAAATCCGACATAAATCGCTTCTTTAAGCACCATTTACAGAACAAACGTTTAGAAGCATGGGAAAACAACACACACCATTACAAACAATTTAACACCATAGGAAAACAAACCTTATTCCCCAACGACTGCAAAAGGATATACGTACAGAAATTCACTCGCCTGAGGCTCGGACACACTCTGCTTACACACCAACACTTAATGCAGAAAACTAGTGCGCCCCTATGCAAGCTGTGTAATCTGGAAACAATATCCATACAACATATAACCGAAGAATGCCACAAAATAAAACAAGTACAAGAACAGCTGAACTTACCCGTAATCTCAGAACTACTAAAAACATTTACAAAACAAAATGTATATAGTTTAATGAATATATTAAGACTTAGCAACATTCTGTACGATGTTTGAAATATACGTAATTAAATCATATGTACATCTAACATACCACCGGTCGATGGCGCTTCCTGTGCTAGCACCTTAGTATTAAGTTTATGTTTGTAATTTACTTATTAAATAAACTGACAATAATAATAATAATAATAATTCTCCTGCCGAGCTGGCAGTGGTGAAACTCCTCCATCTCGACCGAGTCAATGAATGAACCTCCTCTACTATAAACGTTCTCTGCATATAACATACGTGCACGAATAAATCAGTGTTTAGGGGTTCGGTTTGTATACGCTGTCGATCATTTCAATCATTGAAACAAGGGTATGCATCATTTCGGGTATTTTCTGCTAATGCGAACGTTCGTAAACAAATTATGTATAAGCTGATCACTAGTGATTCAAAGTTATTCTCATTTATTATA
>NW_024393374.1:0-1789 GCF_016617805.1 Bactrocera tryoni
GAGAAATCAAGCACTATAAATATAAAGAAACAATGTGCATGTAAATTTTAAAGAATGAGTGTCAGAGCACTATATTTTTTAATTTATTGTAAGGTCAAGAACTTAACTTTATTAAAAATATAAGGGCTTTGAAAATATGTTTTAGAAATCATTTGGAGCAAAATGTGGCACATCGCAGCAAGTTCAAATAATACCAACAAAACTCGCCGGATACATTCTCTCATCCAAAACGTCCATCAGTTCTGAGCTTTTCTTAATTCTAGTGGTGTTTAAAAGCATGGTCTTCGAGGAAACGCCACTTGTCCGCGACGAGAGACAATGCGATTCTGCAAGTTTCCTTTAAATAAATTGATTGTTTCCTTTCGTTATTTGGCATGTAGCACCATCTTGTTGGAACCAAGGTTGTCCACCTTTCCATTTAGGCATGAAAAGAGCCACTAATCGTGCTCTAAGAGTCGCCCCACATTGCGACTATAACATCATTGTGACTCTCTTCGTGTTTTTAAAGAAATCTGGATGACCATTCACCTCTCGTCCGCCGATCGGCCGATAACGATATAGCAAACCCCCCAGAGCAGTGCGTTTAAACGACATGCCACATCTGGCTACAAAAACGAAATCGGATGCATACGTTTTCAAGACCCCAGATACCGGTAGTGTAGACCCCAGTACCTATATCCGACTTGCTTATACCATAAATACTGATGAATCTTTGACATATTAGTATTGAAATTCGGATAAAGCGTGATCCATTTTCGAGGTTCCCCTACTTTTTAAAAGAAAGAACACATTTCCAATTTCTTTTTGAAGATTATCTCTTTCAAAATTTAGTCCGCGGCTACGGCTCAGCTAGTCCATTCGTTGAGTATAATTTTCACGTGTGACTCGTCTGGAATTCGTTTCGACTGGCGAAAACACGAGCGATTGCTACACCTGGGGCCTATTTCGCCTAAACTACAATTCTACAAGTTTGCGATACAATCACAAAGTTTAATTTTTCACAAGTGGTGATAAATTGCGTTTCACTAAAATTTTTGACAAACACCTGTGAGTTTTCTGCACTTGTAAACCACAATTTCTACAATTACAAAGTTCTTGTATACTTGTGAATTTTAAATAAAAATAAAATATTTTTTATGAAAGTTATTTTGATAAATTAAACATATGTATGTGTAATATGTGTATATCGATAATTTGTTTTTGATTGTCATCACATCCCTAATCAATCAAAACACATGTGTTGTGTGTGTTTAATGCTGTTTGCCCACTTGTTGTTAAAAATTGTTTATTTTGTAAAAATGGCAAAATGAACATAGCTCACAAAATTAGTGTAGTGCGGAGATCTTAGCTGCCAAAGAACATTCTCCTTTTGGCAAGTTGGCAGATAAACTTACCAAAGTGATGAAAATGGAAGAGTGATGGGAGAACAATGCGTATTGGGTGTGTTGCACTTGGACTGGTTTCAAGCGCAAAAGACGCCAATCACGTACGTGATGTCTGGGCAAACATCAAACGGGCGACACTGGTGAGCGACTAAAAAAGTGTTAAAATTTATATAGCAATTCTTCAAATTAAGGCTAAAAGGGACAACTCCAGAAAGACAGGGGCGGCTGAGGCAGGGGCTGTAAATTATCCGAGTTGATACCCTGGTCTTAGAAGTGATTGGGAAGGAGTCACCAACCTGCGATGGTATTCGGCCCCAAGAGAATGATGGTGAGGATATGTCATTGCAAGATTTGATTGGCATCACATTAAATGAAAGCAATGACAGTAACTCACCGTTGGTAAT
>NW_024393375.1:0-532 GCF_016617805.1 Bactrocera tryoni
AAATATGTAAAGTTCATATTTTTACGCAACCTGATATCGATTGCATAATGTGTATGTACCAAAAAATCAATTCTACACCTTAATTTAAGATTGTTAAATTGTTCCAAATACACTGTCGCTATTGCTATAAGACAACTCTATGACAACTCCAATAACATCAAAACGGGTAATTAGCAAAAATATATAAAGTTCATATTTTTACGCAACTTGATATCGATTGCTTAATGTGTATGTATCAAAAAATCGATTCTACACCTTAACTTAAGATTGTGAAATTGCTCCAAAGACACTGTCGTTATGGCTATACGACAACTCTATGACAACTCCCATAACTTCAAAAAGGCTAATTAGCATAAATATGTAAAGTTCATATTTTTACGCAACTTGGTATCGATTGCTTAATGTGTATGTACTAAAAAATCGGTTCTACACCTTAATTTATAGATTGTGAAATTGTTCCAAATACACTGTCGCTATTGCTATAGGACAACTATAGGACAACTCTATGACAACTCCAATAACATCAAAACGG
>NW_024393376.1:0-2454 GCF_016617805.1 Bactrocera tryoni
TTTTGGGTAATCAAATCTCAATCAATGAAAACTATTTTTAGGGGAGCGTTAAATGTTACAGTAGGCCTAAACAAATCTAGCATTGCACCCTTTAGTTACCGGTTCGACAAGTATTTAGTCTACGAAAGAAAACCGAAAATTTTGAAAAAAAAGAGTTTTCTCATTCGACTCATTCTTCCCGTTGAGTGACCTTCTTAAGTTAGGAAGCATAAAGAAACAGCACAAGAAATGAAAAATACTGCGGATGGGATTGTAATTCGAACACCGAGCCCATGGCGATGGCGGAAATGTGAGCCGGTACGTGAAAATGGTCGGAAAAGTACTTTTTCCTTCACCCAATTGGAAAATGTTCCAGCAATTTGTCATCGAATCGGTTCAATGATTGTTTGATCTAGTTCAAACCTTATGAATTCTAAGAAAACTTTCACTACCGATGTTTTTGTCACTGTGATTGCAAAATTGCGCATCGCAGCTGCGATCACAGGTTTCATCGAACCTACAGCTTCCTGATGTCAAATATGATTTCTGCGATTAGTGTGAATACTAAGCGAGATAGATATAGGGTTATACATATATATAAATGGTCAGAATGGAGATAGGAGTCGAAATCCTGCTGTCTGTAATCTGTCCATCCGTCCGTCCGTGCAAGCTGTAAATTAAGTAAAAATTTAAACATTTTGATGAAATTTGATATGCGTTCCTTAGTAAACACAAAATTTTTGAGTTCATAGATGCGAGTAATCAGGCCACGCCCACAAAATGGCATTAACCGAAACCTCATAAAGTGCCATTACTAGTAGCAATATGCAACTGTGAGCAAAAATTTTTGAAAAAATGGGCGTGTTCCCGCCCTCTAACAAGTTTAATTTACATATCTCCTAAACCACTAAAGCTACAACAACCAAATTCGCCTAGGACAAATTCAGAAGATAGCTCCGCTCACTCCCCATCTAATGGTACTGTTAAAAACTGGTAAAAGCGCAATAACATAAATATAACAAAAATAATATTTTACTGATTATAATATATATGTGTGTACCAAAAATGGGTTAAGTCCGCAAAATACTTTCCTGAGCTACCATATACTATACATACCTAATATAAAGATTTTCGAACTTCCGGATGTCTTTATTCCGCATACATCGGCCAACATGTGGGTTACCTCAATAAAAATGATAGAGTGTGTTTTACTGATAATAGTGTATCAGTGTATTGGGAGAAAACTTGACCTAGTCCCCATATAACAAGCAAGAACATTCGGGTGACTTTACTCTATATGATATATAGACCTTCATAAATCTCTGGGAACGTTTTATTACCATGTGGCATGTTAATGATTTGCTATATAACTTCGAATACATTTTGAATCGATTTTTAGATTGGTTCATGACATTTACTTTTTGAAGATAATTTCATTTAAATGTTGACCGCGGCTGCGTCTTAGGTGGTCCATTCGGAAAGTCCAATTTTGGGCAACTTTTTCGAGCATTTCGGCCGGAATAGCCCGAATTTCTTCGGAAATGTTGTCTTCCAAAGCTGGAATAGTTGCTGGCTTATTTCTGTAGACTTTAGACTTGACGTAGCCCCACAAAAAATAGTCTAAAGGCGTTAAATCGCATGATCTTGGTGGCCAACTTACGGGTCCATTTCTTGAGATGAATTGTTCTCCGGAGTTTTCCCTCAAAATGGCCGGAAACCGAAAACATATAAAGTGTCATAACTAAGCCATAAATAAAGATATTAAAATGAAATTTGGCACAAAGGATCGCATTAGGGAGGGGCATATTTGGACGCAGTTTTTTTGGAAAAGTGGGCGTGGCTCCGCCCCCTACTAAGTTTTTTGTACATATCTCGGAAACTACTATAGCTTTGTCAACCAAACTCTACAGAGTCGTTTTCTTCAGGCATTTCTATATACAGTTCAAAAATGGAAGAAATCGGATAATAACCACGCCCACCTCCCATACAAAGGTTATGTTGAAAATCACTAAAAGTGTGTTAACCGACTAACAAAAAACGTCAGAAACACTAAATTTTACGAAGACAACATAACCGAAGGAAGCTGCTATTCCAGGCGAAATGCTTTAAAAATTGAAAATGGGCGTGGCCTCGCCCACTTATGGACCAAAAACCATATCTCAGGAACTACTTGACCGATTTTAATGATTCGGTATATAACATTTTCTTAACACCCTGATGACATGTAAGAAATATGGGTGAAATTGGTTCTCAACCGCGCCTTCTTCCAATATAACGCTGTTTTGAATTCCATCTGATGCCTTCTCTGTATAATATATACATTAGGAACCAATGATGATAGCGGAATAAAACTTTACACAAATACGGTATTTGAAAAATATATAAATGACGTATAATGAAATTTCGTTTATCACTTTATCATGCGAGAGTATAAAATGTTCGGGGACACCCGAACTTAGCCCTTCCTTACTTGTT
>NW_024393377.1:0-1700 GCF_016617805.1 Bactrocera tryoni
ATTTAAGAATAATCCCGTGAATTACTTCCAAATTTGAAAACAATTTATACTAATTTTCTTCGATATGTGATTGAGCACAAATAAACATAAAATATATTGCCATATATTTTGATTTTTTTGTTTTATTAATTCCATATTCAACTTGTAAGAAATTATTAATTTTCAAATTTTTTAGTTGATATTACTTACTTTAATGACGGAGGGTAAATCTTTCTTAATTTTATAGATAATATTTTATAGTTTAATTATAATCATTTTCAAATTCAATTTAAGAGGCAAAAGGCCAATTTCTACATTAAAACTTCCAGTCAGAATAGTTGCTACAAATAGAATTTACTGCAATCTTTTTGATTACTTAACCTGGGCCGTAGCATAATTGAGATGTATTGAAATTACACTAAACAATAGTAGTTGAACAATTCTCAACCAATGATTATATGATGTCTTTCCGAAATATATCTACATAATTTTCATTTTCATCAACAGTATTTGCCTGAGGACAACTGTTAATTATTAATTAATGCCGTCAACTTCTATATTTTTAGCCAATATTAATTTAGCCCGATTATTGAGCCAGGAATATACTCCCTTAATCAAGTATTTTTTCGTGATGGACTGGGTATTTGGTTGCAGTTCTATTCTATCATTCCCAATTTATAGAAACTGTATTATATCTGAGACTGGATCAGATGCGGTAAGACAGCACCACCAACATTTTCATCATAGTCGTTTAAATCTTGCATTGTTCTGCACTCATCTCAAAATATAATTGAACTTTTTAACAACACTGCAGCTATTCCTCTATTTATGTTGAATGTACCGTTTTGGTTTGTTAAGAATGCTTGCAAAGTAGCCGCGATTCCTTGACGATGCAATTGTCAATGCGATTTTTTGTTAGGATATTAAACCTTACCGGTTTCACATGGTGCGTCCGCTTCGTGCAGTAGCAACAATCAGTATAATCCATGTATACGCAAATTGCTGTACTTGTACAGTAGCTATGTATATGTTGTTATTATTAATATTATTATTTTTAAGTAAGAAATAATGAATGAGAAATAAAAATGATACTTATAAACATGAATTTTGAACAAATTCTTATGATTTGAAATATATATATATATGTACAAAATGTATGTACGTACTCGTACGCACATTTTCAAAGCTGAAAGCAGTTTTTGCCACACATGCCTCTGCGAATGGTAGGCACCTTGCCGCGGTGCAGGGGCTTAGGCGTAAGGCATACTCGGCATCCCCCAACCGGTGTGGGTGGTGCCGACTGGCACTGCCCAGGCAGGTTGTCGGGTGCCGCATGCGTGCGCCAACCAAGAGCTACCACCTCCTAATCCAGGGTGTTATGCGACTCCCGTGCCCATTGGATGATTTGCAGCCAGGAGGTTAATTCGGCTGTAGTATAACGGAGCCTCCCCAACACCGGGCCAAATTGGGGAGTAACTGTGGCCTTACCGCGTCAAGGGGCTCTGGCGTGGCGGACCTTCTAGTTCCCCATTAAAATAGTAGACCCGACAGCTCACCCTGTTGAGCCAAGGGTCGTAAGGAAAAGATGAGTACACTAAAAACTAAACAAACAAACCCGGAAAAAAGGCAACAAACGCGGAAAACGGACTCCGGACAACGATAAGGAAACTGGTACAGCAAGCGAGCAAAGGAGGTCAAGGAGCTGGGCGGAAGTTCAGCTT
>NW_024393378.1:0-2234 GCF_016617805.1 Bactrocera tryoni
GGAAGCTACGTATTGCTCATCACTTTGATTTTTGAGCGGCTTGCGTTTTTTTTTGCTCGCTTTTTGTCGAACACACCCATGCCCTATAAACCGTAAGCCCTGGAATTGTAAGATAATAATTCTTTTCTTTATCAAATAAATAAATAAAATGCTCTTACATGAATGTCCAAAGTCTTGTTGATGTATGTAAGAATAAAAAATTAGAATTTTTAAATTTTACTATCGAAGGCTAAGCATAACTTCTCAACCACGATCAGTAGATCAAAAGCGTCTTTGCACATGATAGACTCACCATTTGTCGAATGTATGGCGAGGGAATCAGCAAAATTCACAATCTTTATATGTATATAAAAAGTACGTGTCACGTTGTTTGTCCGCGATGGACTCCTAAACTACTGAGCCGATTTTAGTAAAATTTAGCATACTGTGTCCAGTTCGAACCAACTTAGAAGATAGAATAGTAAAAACAAATCATAAATAAAAAATACAGTGAAAGCTATATTAAATGGATGATCTATTAAGCGGGCATCTCTATTAATCATGCACATTATTGATGTTTATTAAGTACAATCTATTACGGACAACTCTATTAACTGGACAGGAAGGTTGGTAACCAAACATTGAGGAAGTTCGTTATTTTTTCCAATGAAATTTATTTGTATGAACATATTCAAAAATAAACCTCAAGTACAATCCCTTGGGTTCTTATACCAACAAAATCTTTTTCGCTTTTATTCGTAAATAAAATTTTCACTGTATTGAATGGTTTATTATATGAATAATAGTTTAAAATGTATACCACAGCAACGCGTTGCCGAATCCACTAGTTTTTCTATATTTTTCAATACTTTATTATCTTAAACTTATATGGAAATAGCTCTTCATATACGACAGATTATCCTTCACTGCTAAATCTATAACCCAATATGACACCGGTTTTTGTAACTAATATACCAACTTGTTCGAGCGAGCCTACTTTACATTATCTGTGAGGATTTATTTAATCTTCTAAATAATATTGGAAAAGCAAATGTGTATCGCCCCTGGAGATCTACAGTGATGTATTTTAGAATATTTAAGAGGAAGATTTATAGACATTCGTATGTCAGCGAGAGCTACATAGTTTGTACATCATTCATCATTTCGTTATAATAAATTCTAACAGCCAACCAAAACCAGGGATAAGAAATTTAAACAAGTAAGGAAGGGCTAAGTTCGGGTGTCACCGAACATTTTATACTCTCGCATGGTAAAGTGATAATCGAGATTTCATAATACGTCATTTACATATTTTTCAAATACCGTATTTTTGTAAAGTTTTATTCCGCTATCATCATTGGTTCCTAATGTGTATACTCGTATTATACAGAGAAGGCATCAGATGGAATTCAAAATAGCTTTATATTGGAAGAAGGCGTGGTTGCGGAACCGATTTCACCCATATTTCGTACATGTCATCAGGGTGTTAAGAAAAAATATTATATACCGGAATTTCATTGAAATCGGTCAGAGTAGTTCCTGAGATATGGTTTTATCCATATGGGCGAGCGCCACGCCCATTTTCAATTTAAAAAAAGCCTGGGTGCAGTCTTCCTTCTGCCAATTTCTTCCGTAAAATTTAGTGTTTCTGACGTTTTTTGTTAGTCGGTTAACGCACTTTTAGTGATTTTGAACATAACCTTTGTATGGGAGGTGGGCGTGGTTATTATCCGATTTCTTCCATTTTTGAACTGTATATGGAAATACCTGAAGAAAACGACTCTGAAGACTTTGGTTGACATAGCTATAGTAGTTTCCGAGATATGTACAAAAGACTTAGTAGGGGGCGGGGCCACGCCCACTTTTCCAAAACAATTACGTCCAAATATGCCCCTCTCTAAAGCGATCCTTTGTGCCAAATTTCACTTTAATATCTTTATTTATGGCTTAGTTATGACCGCCATTTTGTGGGCGTGGCAGTGGGCCGATTGTGCCCATCTTCGAACTTAACCTTCTTATGGAGCCAAGGAATACGTGTACCAAGTTTCATCATGATATCTCAATTTTACTCAAGTTACAGCTTGCACGGACGGGACGGACAGACGGACGGACGGACAGACAGACATCCGGATTTCGACTCTACTGTCGCCCTGATCACTTTGGTATATAACCCTATATCTGACTCTTTTAGTTTTAGGACTTACAAACAACCGTTATGTGAATGAAAACTATAATACTCGTTAGCAACATTGTTG
>NW_024393379.1:0-1356 GCF_016617805.1 Bactrocera tryoni
GGATCAACGTGCACAACACCCTGATAATACTAGGTGGCTGAATGCTTATGATGCTGATACTGTAATAGCCAATCACGCGTAATTTCCCTTTGTCGAAAGTAACGATTGAATGTGTTACTCACTTGCTCACCCGAACTTTTACTGGTTCTTCCGGTATCTCAATTTTGTTGTTTTCTCAGATTTTCACTGGTTCTTTCGGATTCTTATTCATTATCATGAATTCTCATTGGCTGACCCCAATTTTTACTGGTTCATCCGTAGTCGCTGGTTTTTAATGATTCTCACAGATATTCATTGGTTCTCCCGGATTCTTACTTGTTCTTCAGGATTTTCAATGGTTCTCCCAAATCATTATTTATTCACCTGTAGTCCCAATGGTTCTCGCGGTTTCTCACTGGTTATCCCGGATGCTTCTGGTTCTAAAGTGAGCCCAGAAGGATAAGCAATACCGTTTCATACCATATATATACATAAAGAAGGCTAGACACATAAAAAAAGAACGATGAATGGGTGCCACACGAGTTAACACAAAAAACCTCATGGACCGAATTTCCATCTGTGAATCGCTGCTAAATTCACGACACATTTCTCATTTCAATTAATCATCTACTAAGAGCTACTGCCCCACGGTCAAACCCTTAATTTGGAACTGTACTGCAAAAAATTTGGACTGTCCAAAGCAAGCAATCGCTCGGAATCAGCCAGTTTTGGTCGGTGTGAAGGAAATTGAGCTCCATCAGGCCACACACATCGATAGCTGCTCGTAGAAAGCTAAGTTAGTTTGGTTGAGAGGTTTTTATGCATCCGCCATCACAGAAGCTTCCCCCGGTGGGTACTGCGTCGAATATTTTCAGAGCTGGAATGATTTCATCCATTCGGACGACATGACCTAGCCAGCGTAGCCTCTGTCTCTTAATTCGCTGAATTCAATGTCGTCGTATAACTGGTAAAGTTCATCGCCTTATCGAATGCGATATTCGCCGTTGCCAATGTGCAAAGTACCACAAATCTTCCGGAGAACCTTTCTCTTGAAAACTCGTATCGCCGGCTCATCAGTTGTTTTCGTAGTCCATGCATCAACACCATATAGCAGGAAGGGAATGATGAGTGACTTGTAGAATTTGGTCTTTGATCGTGGAGAGAGGACTTTACTTCTCAATTGCCTATTCAGTCCGAAGAAGCACCTGTTGACAAGATTTGTTCTGCGTTGGATTTTGAGGCTGACGTTGTTGTTGGTGTGAATGCTAGTTTCAAGATAGAAGAAATTATCTACGACTTCGGAGTTATTACTATCAACAGTGACGTGGGAGTCAAGTCACGAGTACGACGACAGTTTAGTGGAAGACAGAAGATATT
>NW_024393380.1:0-2310 GCF_016617805.1 Bactrocera tryoni
CGATTGCTTAATATGTATGTACCAAAAAATCAGTTTTACACCTTAATTTAAGTTGTAAAATTGTTCCAGATACACTGCCGCTATTGCTATAGGACAACTCTATGACAACTCCATTAACATCAAAACGGCTAGTTAGCATAAATATGTAAAGTTCATATTTTTACGCATCTTGATATCGATTGCTTAATGCGTACATATGTACCAAAAAATCGATTCTACACCTTAATATAAGATTGTGAAATTGATCCAAATACACTGTCCCTATGGCTTTACGACAACTCCAATAACATCAAAACGGCTAATTAACAAAAATATGTAAAGTTCATATTTTTACGCAACTTGTTTTCGATTGCATAATGTGTATGTACTATAAAATCGGTTCTACACCTTAATATGAGATTGTGAAATTGCTCCAAATACACTGTCGCTATTGCTGTAGGACAACTCTATGACAACTCCAATAACATCAAAACGGCTAGTTAGCATAAATATGTAAAGTTCATATTTTTACGCAACCTGATATCGATTGCTTAATGTGCATGTATCAAAAAATCGATTCTACACCTTAATATAAGTTTGTGAAATTGCTCCAAATACACTGTCGCTTTTGTTATAGGGCAACTCTATGACAACTCCCATAACTTCAAAAAGGGTAATTAGCATAAATATGTAAAGTTCATATTTTTACGCAACTTGATATCGATTGCTTAATGTGTATGTATCAAAAAATCGATTCTACACCTTAACTTAAGATTGTGAAATTGCTCCAAATACACTGTCGCTATTGCTATAGGACAACTCTATGACAACTAACATCAAAACGGCTAGTTAGCATAAATATGTAAAGTTCATATTTTTACGCAACCTGATATTGATTACATAATGTGTATGTACCAAAAAATCAATCCTTCACCTTAATTAAGATTGTTAAATTTTTCCAAATAAACTGTCGCTATTGCTATAGGACAACTCTATGACAACTCCAATAACTTGATATCGATTGTCGCTATGGCTATACGACATTGCTGTGACAACTCCAATAACATCAAAACGGCTAGTTAGCATAAATATGTAAAGTTCATATTTTTACGCATCTTGATATCGATTGCTTAATGTGTATGTATCAAAAAATCGATTCTACACCTTAACTTAAGATTGTGAAATTGTTCCAAATACACTGTCGCTATTGCTATAGGATAACTCTATGACAACTCCAATAACATTAAAACGGCTAGTTAGCATAAATATGTAAAGTTCATATTTTTACGCAACTTGATATCGATTGCTTAATGTGTATGTACTAAAAAATCGATTCTACACCTTAATATAAGATTGTGAAATTGCTCCAAATACACTGTCGCTCTTGCTATAGGACAACTCTATGACAACTCCAATAACATTAAAACGGGTAATTAGCAAAAATATGTAAAGTTCATATTTGTACGCATCTTGATATCGATTGCTTAATGTGTATATACTAAAAAATCCATTCTACACCTTAATATAAGATTGTGAAATTGCTCCAAATACACTGTCGCTATGGCTATACGACCACTCTATGACAACTCCAATAACATAAAAACGGCGAGTTAGCATAAATATTTAAAGTTCATATTTTTACGCAACTTGATATCGATTGCTTAATGTGTATGTACTAAAAAATATATTCTACACGTTTATATAAGATTGTGAAATTGCTCCAAATTCACTGTCGCTATGGCTAAACGACAACTCTATGACAACTCCACTAACTCCACTAGTTAGCATAAATATGTAAAGTTCATATTTTTACGCAACTTGATATCGATTGCTTAATGTGTATGTATCAAAAAATCGATTCTACACCTTAATCTAAGATTGCAAAATTGTTCCAAATACATTGTCGCTATGGCTATAGGACAACTCTATGACAACTCCAATAACATCAAAACGGCGAGTTAGCATAAGTATGTAAAGTTCATATTTTTACGCAACTTGACATCGATTGCTTAATGTGTGCGTATCGAAAAATCGATTCTACACCTTAACTTAGGATTGTGAAATTGCTCCAAAGACACTGTCGTTATGGCTATACGACAACTCTATGAAAGCTCCAATAACACTAAAACGGCTAATTAACAGAAATATGTAAAGTTCATATTTTTACGCAACCTGATATCGATTGCATAATGTGTATGTACCACAAAATCAATTCTACACCTTAATTTCGGATTGTTAAATTGTTCCAACTACACTGTCGCTATTGCTTTAGGACAACTCTATGACAACTCCAATAACATTAAAACGGGTAATTAGCAAAAATATGTAAAG
>NW_024393381.1:0-1679 GCF_016617805.1 Bactrocera tryoni
AGATTGTCGAATTCTTCCAAATGCGCTGTCGTTATGGCCTTATGTCAACTTCAGTAAGAAGAAGTAAGATGAAGAAAGTTAATTAACTTAAATATGTTAAAGTAATGATTTGAAGCAACTCAATATCGATTGTTAAATGTGTATATACAAGAAAATCGACTTTATATCTGAATATAAGATTGTCGAATTCTTCCAAATGCGCTGTCGTTATGGCCTTATGTCAACTTCAGTAAAATGAAGAAGGTTAATTAACTTATATATGTTAAAGTAATGATTTGAAGCAACTCAATATCGATTGCTAAATGTGTATATACAAGAAAATCGACTTTATACCTGAATATAAGAATGTCGAATTCTTCCAAATGCACTGCCGTTATGGCTTTATGTCCACTTCAGTAAGATGAGGAAGGTTAGTTAACTTAACTATGTTAAATTAATGATTTAAAGCTACTCAATATCGACTGATAAATGTGTATATACAAGAAAATCGACTTTATACCTGAATATAAGAATGTCGAATTCTTCCAAATGCACTGCCGTTATGGCTTTATGTCAACTTCAGGAAGATGAAGAAGGTTAATTAACTTAAATATGTTAAATTAATGATTTAAAGCAACTCAATATCGACTGCTTAATGTGTATATACAAGAAAATCGACTTTATACCTGAATATAAGGTTCTCGAATTCTCCCAAATGCTCTGCCGTTATGGCTTTATGTCAACTTCAGTAAGATGAAGAAGGCTTGTTATCTTAAATATGTTAAAGTAATGATTTAAAGCAACTCAATATCGACTTCTAAATGTGTATATACAAGAAAATCGACTTTATACCTGAATATAAGATTGTCGAATTCTTCCAAATGCACTGCCGTTATGGCTTTATGTCAACTTCAGTAAGATGAAGAAGGTTAATTAACTTAAATATGTTAAAGTAATGATTTAAAGCAACTCAATATCGATTGCTAAATGTGTATACACAAGAAAATCGACTTTATAACTGAATATAAGATTGTCGAATTCTTCCAACTGCACTGCCGTTATGGCTTTATGTCAACTTCAGTAAGATGAAGAAGGTTAATTAACTTAAATATGTTAAATTAATGATTTAAAGCAACTCAATATCGACTGCTAAATGTGTATATACAAGAAACTCGACTTTATACCTGAATATAAAATTGTCGAATTCTTCCAAATGCACTGCCGTTATGGCTTTATGTCAACTTCAGTAAGATGAAGAAGGTTAATTAACTTCTTCTTCTTCTTAATTGGCGTAGACACCGCTTACGCGATTATAGCCGAGTTAACAACAGCGCGCCAGTCGTTTCTCCTTTTCGCTACGTGGCGCCAATTGGATATTCCAAGCGTAGCCAGGTCCTTCTCCACTTGGTCCTTCCAACGGAGTGGAGGTCTTCCTCTTCCTCTGCTTCCCCCGGCGGGTACAGCGTCGAATACTTTCAGAGCTGGAGTGTTTTCGTCCATTCGGACAACATGACCTAGCCAGCGTAGCCGCTGTCTTTTAATTCGCTGAACTATGTCAATGTCGTCGTATATCTCGTACAGCTCATCGTTCCATCGAATGCGATATTCGCCGTGGCCAACGCGCAAAGGACCATAAATCTTTCGCAGAACTTTTCTCTCGAAAACTCGCAACGTCGACTCATCAGTTGTTGTCATCGTCC
>NW_024393382.1:0-3095 GCF_016617805.1 Bactrocera tryoni
AGTAATCCTCCTATCAGAAGATGCTAAACATTTTGCAATTGACCTCTAATGTCAGTTCTGTTTTGACATTTGTGTAGTAAACACATGCGAAACATATGCGAAATACACGTAAATAAACAAAGATACGCTACACAGATCCAGAACGCGGGTTATTGGTGACTATTTATTTGACCAATAATCGGTCGGTGATTTTGGCACAACGTGAATTTCGTCGCAGATTTTCTGACCGTCCGACGCCTACTGATGAAACACTGCGACGTTTAGCCGCTCGCTTTGAAGAGACTGGCACAACACGAGATGCTGACAGGCGTGGCAGACCCCACAGCAGCCATTCTGCAGAGAATATTGCTGCTGCTGCCGAGGATGTCATGGAAGCGCCGTCGACATCAACCAGACGACGTGCCACGCAAATGGGTATCAGTCGACGGTGTTTACAGCGAATTTTGGTATACGATTTGAAGATGCTTCCGAACAAAGTCCAGACGATGCATCAGCTGCTTGCTGCTGACCGCCAATCGCGTCTAACATACGCTCAAGCAACCCTTAATCAGCACCAAGAGGAAGATAACTTTTCATCAAAAATAATCATGAGTGATGAGGCCCATTTCCATCTTGTCGGGTACGTAAATAAGCAAAATTTATGCTTCTGGGGCACTGAAAATCCGCGCGTAACACACGAAGAGCCATTAGACCCGCTCAAAGTCACGGTATGGTGTGCTGCTTTCGCTGGAGGAGTCATCGCACCTTTTTTTTCGAAGAGGCCGCGGGCCAAACGGTTACTGTGAGTGGTGAGCGCTACGATTAACGAGTTCTTTTTGCCGCAACTTGATGAGTTGGGATTGGAGAACATGTGGTTCCACAGGACGGTGCAATGGCACACACTGCACGTGCCACAACCGATATGCAGAAGGATGCATTTGCTCATCATCTCCCGTTTTGCGTTTTGCATCGCCTGATTGAACCGTTCCAGACTTCTTTTTGTGAGGCTTTTTGAAGTCGCGGACTTATGCCAACAAGAATCACACTCTTGCAGCTCTTAAGGACAATATCCGTTAAGAATGTGAGGACCTATCGCCGGAAGTGCTGGCCAAAGTGATGGAAAATGCCATAAAAAGGCTCAAATGACAGTCAACTGTGGCGGCGGCCATTTACATGATATCATATTCTCGACTTGATTTAAAAAAATTTAAAAGACCAAATAAAAATAATCCTTAAGCAGAATCAAAGTTTTTCATTTTTTAAAAAAATTACGGCGTAAAAACCTCGGAAGGTTATTTTTGCGCCACCTTATATAATTATTGTTGTTGCCGCCGCTGATTATTTAAGCGCTTTAATTGCGTTTTATGTCACTGATAAAGCCAAGACAAAAGGCTGTCAACCAAACGGACAGCCCAAGCGGATCATAGCAGGAGGAGCGGTCGGGCAATTGCGTAGTGCGGACCAGGCTGCAAGTGTAACACACTCGAATGCACACAATGTAAGCTTTTTGTGACGGAAAAGAGCAAAAAGTAACAATAACAACTGCAATGCTGCTATGAGGTAAATCAAATGCGAAACATGGCGTTCAATTGAAGTTTCAATGGAAATGTCGATCAGCGGCCAAGCAGGAGCAGAGCATCACCGCCTCGCCGCCGCTCGGCTTCTTGGCACAGTCACCTGCCACTATCTCACGGCTGCAGTCAACGAGTGTCAACATCAACATGTTACGGAAATTCTAGCAGCGCTTGACATTCGCGACAGTCACTGAATACAACAACAACAATGGCAATCGCACCAATATGACTACCATTACTCCGATTGGCGTATGTGAACTGCTAAGTGACATCTTCGGGCGCAAAGTGCTTTGGGAATGTTCTTTTCGGCGGAGACTCGCGGACCTGTCGCAGCAAACGAAGCAGCTCTCCCTCTTTTCTTTTTGTACGACGGTTTATTTGCTTGCACCATTTATGTGGGAGCGTATAGATGAGCAACCACTGCTAGTGAGCGTTATGCGACCAGATGCAAATCACAGTCGTGGAACAGAGCGTACACATTTTGTCTTCGGCTTTTGCTCTGCAGGGGTTCAGTTTCATGGAATGCTTGAATGAGATGGACTTGCTGTTAGTTTGGGGGTAATTGCTGGAAATGAATGACGTTCTGTTGCGGCAATTTAAGGATTACACTGAGCGGCAAAATTAGTTGAATAAGCGCACAATACGAGAATACAAAGACTTAGCTCGCTGAATGGTAGTAAGTTTATCTGTTGGCTGATAAATTTGTCAAAGCAGAATCGGCAGAACTATTGTAATGTTCGGCAAATCAAACAAATAAGAATTTGGATTGCAAACAAAGGCAATAAGATCTTGAAAGAAGGGAGGAAGGAAGAAGATTTAGCTTAGTTGTCGAGCGTCAGATTGTGATAGCTTTCTTTGCGAAAAAATGTTAAGGACAGCGCGAAGACAACTTCTGATCGAATCTGGTGCTATCTAAATTTATTACAAGAAATTATTGTTTCTTAGCTTTCACAGCCAATATTTGCCTTAAACACTGATTTTCCTTCAATAAAGAGTTCTTAACCCAAAAACGAATTTCTGACCAATTTTGAGTTTAGTGGAAAAATATCAGCAAATATTTTCAGTGTTAGTTACGCGGTGCAGGTGTTTATCTGGAAATTGAAAAGCGATCGCTAACATGTTATTCAACGAACGACAGGCGCGTGATACATTCCGACGATAGAGAGACCAACTGCAACGGCGAAAAGCTACAATCACGAAATTATCGACAGCAATAAGGCAAGCGAAATGAACTAGAATACCTGACAGAACTGGATTCCTGCAGAAAGCCACGATCACTGATATAGCACTGAGTCTGAGTATATGTGGGAGTGAGCCAATTGGTTCAAAGCGTATGATATTAATTCAAGTAGGCCTTTGGTGCGGCGTAAAAACTGGAATAATAGAAAACTCTAACAACGTTTAACAATCGCTTACAACAACAATGGAACATCTTTCATTTCAAGCCGCTGATGTTTTGAACTGCATTAATTTCAGTGATACTCGTATTACTGCGGTTAACTCGTCAATGACAGTGCCAACTGAAATGAAGTCGTCGAATAA
>NW_024393383.1:0-4351 GCF_016617805.1 Bactrocera tryoni
ACAATCCTATATTAAGGTATAAAGTCGATTTTCTTGTATATACACATTTAGCAATCGATATTGAGTTGCTTCAAATCATTACTTTAACATATTTAAGTTAACTTACCTTCTTCATCTTACTGAAGTTGACATAAAGCCATAACGGCAGTGCATTTGGAAGAATTCCACAATCCTATATTAAGGTATAAAGTCGATTTTCTTGTATATTCACATTTAGCAATCGATATTGAGTTGCTTCGAATCATTAGTTTAACATATTTAAGTTAACTTACCTTCTTCATCTTACTGAAGTGGACATAAAGCCATAACGGCAGTGCATTTGGAAGAATTCCACAATCTTATATTAAGGTATAAAGTCGATTTTCTTGTATATACACATTTAGCAATCGATATTGAGTTGCTTCGAATCATTAGTTTAACATATTTAAGTTAATTTACCTTCTTCATCTTACTGAAGTGGACATAAAGCCATAACGGCAGTGCATTTGGAAGAATTCCAGAATCTTATATTAAGGTATAAAGTCGATTTGCTTGTATATACACATTTAGCAATCGATATTGAGTTGCTTCGAATCATTAGTTTAACATATTTAAGTTCACTTACCTTCTTCATCTTACTGAAGTGGACATAAAGCCATAACGGCAGTGCATTTGGAAGAATTCCACAATCTTATATTAAGGTATAAAGTCGATTTTCTTGTATATACACATTTAGCAATCGATATTGAATTGCTTCGAATCATTAGTTTAACATATTTAAGTTCACTTACCTTCTTCATCTTACTGAAGTGGACATAAAGCCATAACGGCAGTGCATTTGGAAGAATTCCACAATCCTATATTAAGGTATAAAGTCGATTTTCTTGTATATTCACATTTAGCAATCGATATTGAGTTGCTTCAAATCATTAGTATAACATATTTAAGTTCACTTACCTTCTTCATCTTACTGAAGTGGACATAAAGCCATAACGGCAGTGCATTTGGAAGAATTCCACAATCTTATATTAAGGTATAAAGTCGATTTTCTTGTATATACACATTTAGCAATCGATATTGAGTTGCTTCGAATCATTAGTTTAACATATTTAAGTTCACTTACCTTCTTCATCTTACTGAAGTGGACATAAAGCCATAACGGCAGTGCATTTGGAAGAATTCCACAATCCTATATTAAGGTATAAAGTCGATTTTCTTGTATATTCACATTTAGCAATCGATATTGAGTTGCTTCGAATCATTAGTTTAACATATTTAAGTTCACTTACCTTCTTCATCTTACTGAAGGAGACATAAAGCCATAACGGCAGTGCATTTGGAAGAATTCCACAATCTTATATTAAGGTATAAAGTCGATTTTCTTGTATATACACATTTAGCAATCGATATTGAGTTGCTTCAAATCAATAATTCAACATATTTAAGTTAATTTACCTTCTTCATCTTACTGAAGTGGACATAAAGCCATAACGGCAGTGCATTTGGAAGAATTCCAGAATCTTATATTAAGGTATAAAGTCGATTTGCTTGTATATACACATTTAGCAATCGATATTGAGTTGCTTCAAATCAATAATTCAACATATTTAAGTTAATTTACCTTCTTCATCTTACTGAAGTGGACATAAAGCCATAACGGCAGTGCATTTGGAAGAATTTTACAATCCTATATTAAGGTATAAAGTCGATTTTCTTGTATATACACATTTAGCAATCGATATTGAGTTGCTTCAAATCAATAATTCAACATATTTAAGTTAATTTACCTTCTTCATCTTACTGAAGGGAACAAGGGCCATAACGGCAGTGCATTTGGAAGAATTTTACAATCCTACGTTAAGGTATAAAGTCGATTTTCTTGTATATTTACATTTAGAAGTCTATATTGAGTTGCTTCAAATCATTAGTATAACATATTTAAGTTCACTTACCTTCTTCATCTTACTGAAGGAGACATAAAGCCATAACGGCAGTGCATTTGGAAGAATTCCACAATCTGAAGTGGACATAAAGCCATAACGGCAGTGCATTTGGAAGAATTCCACAATCTTTTATTAAGGTATAAAGTCGATTTTCTTGTATATTCACATTTAGCAATCGATATTGAGTTGCTTCAAATCATTAGTTTAACATATTTAAGTTCTCTTACCTTCTTCATCTAACCGAAGTAGACATAGCGCCATAACGGCAGTGCATTTGGAAGAATTCCACAATCCTATATTAAAGTCGATTTTCTTGTATATTCACATTTAGCAATCGATATTGAGTTGCTTCAAATCATTAGTTTAACATATTTAAGTTCTCTTACCTTCTTCATCTAACCGAAGTAGACATAGCGCCATAACGGCAGTGCATTTGGAAGAATTCCACAATCCTATATTAAGGTATAAAGTCGATTTTCTTGTATATTCACATTTAGCAATCGATATTGAGTTGCTTCAAATCATTAGTTTAACATATTTAAGTTCACTTACCTTCTTCATCTTACTGAATGAGACATAAAGCCATAACCGCAGTGCATTTGGAAGAATTCCACAATCTTATATTAAGGTATAAAGTCGATTTTCTTGTATATACACATTTAGCAATCGATATTGAGTTGCTTTGAATCATTAGTTTAACATATTTAAGTTAATTTACCTTCTTCATCTTACTGAAGTGGACATAAAGCCATAACGGCAGTGCATTTGGAAGAATTCCACAATCTTATATTGAGGTATAAAGTCGATTTTCTTGTATATTCACATTTAGCAATCGATATTGAGTTGCTTCGAATCATTAGTTTAACATATTTAAGTTCACTTACCTTCTTCATCTTACTGAAGGAGACATAAGGCCATAACGGCAGTGCATTTGGAAGAATTCCATAATCCTATATTAAGGTATAAAGTCGATTTTCTTGTATATTCACATTTAGCAATCGATATTGAGTTGCTTCGAATCATTAGTTTAACATATTTAAGTTCACTTACCTTCTTCATCTTACTGAATGAGACATAAAGCCATAACCGCAGTGCATTTGGAAGAATTCCACAATCTTATATTAAGGTATAAAGTCGATTTTCTTGTATATACACATTTAGCAATCGATATTGAGTTGCTTCGAATCATTAGTTTAACATATTTAAGTTAATTTACCTTCTTCATCTTACTGAAGTGGACATAAAGCCATAACGGCAGTGCATTTGGAAGAATTGCACAATCCTATATTAAGGTATAAAGTCGATTTTCTTGTATATACACATTTAGCAATCGACATTGAGTAGCTTCGAATCATTAGTTTAACATATTTAAGTTAATTAACCTTCTTCATCTTACCGAAGTGGACATAAAGCCATAACGTCAGTGCATTTGGAAGAATTTTGCAATCCTATATTAAGGTATAAAGTCGATTTTCTTGTATATTTACATTTAGAAGTCAATATTGAGTTGCTTCAAATCATTTTCTTCACTTTGTAATGGGGTTTCGTCCATAGCTGAGGTATGCTCAGCCGCTCCAGGGTCAGCCTTGGGACCCACGAACCCTTAGCAAAAGAGAGACGAGTTTTATCCTCGTAAAGTTATATCCACGCCCCCACTCCTTATGCGGACAGCCAGACCAGCGCGATGGAAATAAACGGGATTGATGAGTCAGGCGGTGACGCTTGTTGAAACTGGCACGGCGACGGAAATAAACGGAATCTATGAGCCAGGTGTTGACGCTTGATGAAGTCGGCACGGCGGTGATGAAAACGGGTGAAACTAAGCGTGCCCGGCGTTGACGTTTGATGAAGTCGGCACGGCGGTGATGAAAAACGGGCTCCTCTGTGTAGGAGAGATCTTATTATTCGCCAACCGTCTTCGTTGGCCTCCAGCTATCAACTCTCAACTGTACGCCACTTACGTGTCGTCTGTTGGTCACGTTAGTTTTTAATAACGGTGCCCTACGGTACGTAAGCAGTGGTACTGACGCTGTTCGAAGCAGCGCAGCTGTGCCCCTCATAGTAACGGTCGAGCCTTTGCGCGTACCGATACCTGCCTAACAAAACGGCAGAGTCATTGCGAGCACTGGCATCACCAAAGCGTGATGCCTTTTCTGCGCAATGCCTGCGAAGTACCCCATTCTATGGCAGTCATTGCGAGCACTGGCATCACACCGAAGTGTGATGCCTTTTCTGCGCAATGCCTGCGAAGAACCCTCTACGGTATGCACTACACTTCTACGGCAGAGTCATTGCGAGCACTGGCATCACACCGAAGTGTGATGCCTTTTCTGCGCAATGCCTGCGAAGAACCCTCTTCTATGGCAGTCATTGCGAGCACTGGCATCACACCGAAGTGTGATGCCTTTTCTGCGCAATGCCTGCGAAGA
>NW_024393384.1:0-1015 GCF_016617805.1 Bactrocera tryoni
TATATACAGTCAAACCTGGATAAGCGAGAGTTCAAGGGAGCACAATCTACGTCTCGCTTATAGAGGTTTCTCGCTAACCCGAGTGCGATAAAATAACAACGTTATTTAGTTCCACGCAATAGAATAGGCACAATATTGACAAGAAAATAATACAAAAACAATTGTAGGAAGTTCCACGAAAGTTAAGAATGAGCCATAAAATAGCAGATGTTAAATTTTGTAGTTTGTCTTGTCATTTGTTACTGAATGTGTGTATCTTTTATGTATGTATGTATTCTTATTGTAACTATAGTTCCTCCTAAATAATATACATAAATAAATAAAGCTTGGCTGTCGCTTATAGACTTATGGATAAGTATTATTCTCACTTACGGAGGTCCATGAGGGAAAAACGACTCTCTCTTATAGAGGATTCTGTTTCTCGCTAAAAGAGGTTTTGGGAGCTTAAAATGACGGGTCCTGGCGCTCCCTCTCACTTATAGAGTTTTCTTACTAATCCAGTTCTCACTTACGCAGGTTTGACTGTATATGATAGCACGAGACTCAGCTACTACTCCGTGCCAATCATGGTTATTAATCAAAGCAAATACTCGTTATCTGGAATTGAATCACATAATTAGTATGACAAATTGAACGCTTAAACTATTCAAACCGTTTTAGCTCGCTCATAATTCAATTGTATGATGTGAGCACTTTTATGAGCATTGTGACCGATGACTTATGGGAACTAATCATTGCTACGATTGTGGCAATGACTTGGCATTCGAAATGAAATATTCTGTGAGCAGAGTTAGTATCGAAAATATGCGTAGGAGTGAAGTAGATAGGGTTTTGAAGCTTCAGGGAGATAAAATATTCAATAAGAATGGAGGAGATTTATTCCAATATGATGTGTATTTGAAATTTTTGTAAGCTTGCTGGAAACTTCGTTCATAGCAGGAGCTATGCTCTCTATCTTTGCTTTTATATATAATGTTAGATTGCAAATGAAGCTCATATTTGAACTTGTCAGATC